>NW_028270145.1:110406269-110591627 GCF_037043375.1 Chiloscyllium plagiosum | reverse complement strand
GGGGGCAGGGGTGGAAGGAGAAGGGGGGAGGGGGGGAAGGAGATGGGGGGTGGGGGGGAAGGAGATGGGGGGGAGGGGGGAGGAAGGAGATGGGGGGGAGGGGGGGAAGGAGATGGGGGGAGGGGGGGGAAGGAGATGGGGGGAGGGGGGGAAGGAGATGGGGAAGTGGGGGGAGGAGATGGGGGGGAGGGGGGAAGGAGATGGGGGGAGGGGGGGAGGAAGGAGATGGGGGGGAGAAGGAGATGGGGGGGGAGGAAGGAGATGGGGGGGAGGGGGGGAGGAAGGAGATGGGGTGGAGGAAGGAGATGGGGGGGAGGGGGGAAGGAGATGGGGGAGGGGGGGAGGAGATGGTGGAAGGGGGGGGAAGGAGATGGGGGGAGGGGGGGGAATGAGATGGGGTGAGGGGGGGAGGGGAAGGAGATGGGGGGAGGGGGGAGGGGAAGGAGATGGGGGGGAGGGGGGGAGGAGATGGGGGGGGAAGGAGATGGGGGAGGGGGGGGGATGGAGATGGGGGGGAGAGGGGGGGAAGGAGATGGGGGGCGGAGGGGGGAAAGGAGATGGGGGGGGGGGGGGGAGGAAGGAGATGGGGGGGAGGGGGGGGAGGAGATGGGGGGGAGGGGGGGGGAGGAGATGGGGGAAGGAGATGGGGGGGAGGGGAGGAGGGGAAGGAGATGGGGGGGAGGTGGGGGAAGGAGATGGGGGGAGGGGAGGAGGGGAAGGAGATGGGGGGAGGGGGAGGGGAAGGAGATGGGGGGGGAAGGAGATGGGGGGAGGGGGTGGGAAGGAGATGGGGGGGGAAGGAGATGGGGGGGGGGGACGGAGATGGGGGGGTGGGGGGGGAAGGAGATCGGGGGGAGGGGGGGGAGAAGGAGATGGGGTGGGGGGGAAGGGGGAGGATGGGGGAAGGAGATGGGGGGGAAGGAGGGGAAGGAGATGGGGGGGAGGAGATGGGGGGGAGGGGGGAAGGAGATGGGGGGGTGGGAAGGAGATGGGGGGGAGGGGGGGTAAGGAGATGGGGGGAGGGGTGGAGGGGGGAAGGAGATGGGGGGAGGGGGGGAAGGAGATGGGGGGAGGGGTGGGGAAGGAGATGGGGGGAGGGGGGGAAGGAGATGGGGGGAGGGCGAGGGTGAAGGAGATGGGGGGAGGGGGGGAAGGAGATGGGGGGGAGGGGGAGGAGGAGATGGGGGGGGAGGAGGAGATGGGGGGGGCGGGGAAGGAGGAGATGGGGGGAGTGGGAGAAGGAGATGGGGGGAGGAGGAGATGGGGGGGAGGAGATGGGGTGGAGGGGGAGGAGGAGATGGGGGGGAGGGGGAGGAGGAGATGGGGGGGAGGGGAAGGAGGAGATGGGGCGGAGAGGGAAGAGGAGATGGGGGGGAGGGGGAGGAGGAGATGGGGGGGTGGGGGAGGAGGAGATGGGGGGGGAGGAGATGGGGGAGATGGGGGGAGGAGATGGGGGGGGAGGAGATGGGGGAGGGGGGGAGGAGATGGGGGGAGGAGATGGGGGGGAGGGGGGAGGAGATGGGGGGAGGAGGAGATGGGGGGGAGGGGGGAGGAGGAGATGGGGGGGGAGGGGGGGGAGGAGGAGATGGGGGGAGGGGGGGAGGAGATGGGGAGGAGGAGATGGGGGGGAGGAGATGGGGGGAGGAGGAGATGGGGGGGAGGGGAGGAGGAGATGGGGGGGAGGGGGGGAGGAGATGGGGGGGGAGGGGGGGAGGAAATGGGGGGAGGAGGAGATGGGGGGGAGGGGGGGAGGAGATGGGGGGAGGAGGAGATGGGGGGAGGGGGGAGGAGGAGAGGGGGGAGGAGGAGATGGGGAGGGGGAAGGAGGAGGAGGGGGGAGGAGGAGATGGGGGAGGGGGTAGGAGGAGATGGGGAGGGGGAGGAGGTGATGGGGGGAGGGGGAGGAGGTGATGGCGGGAGGGGGAGGAGGAGAGGGGTGAGGAGGTGATGGGGGGAGGGGGGAGGAGAGGGGGGAGGGGGAGGAGGAGATGGGGGAGAGGGAGGAGGTGATGGGGGAGGGGGAGGAGGTGATGGGGGGAGGGGGAGGAGGTGATGGGGGAGGGGGAGGAGGTGATGGGGAGGAGGGGGTGGAGGAGATGGGGGAGTGGGAGGAGGAGATGGGGAGGAGGGGTGGAGGATTTGGGGGGAGGGGGGCGGAGGAGATGGGGGGAGGGGGAGGTGGAGATGGGGGAGGGGGAGGTGGAGATGGGTGAGGGGGGAGGTGGAGATGGGGGAGGGGGGAGGAGGAGATGGGGGAGGGTGGAGGAGGAGATGGGGGAGGAGGGGGTGGAGGAGATGGGGGGAGGGGGGAGGAGGAGATGGGGGGAGCGGGATGAGGGGATGGGGGGAGGGGGAGGAGGAGATGGGGGAGGGGGGAGGAGGAGATGGGGGGAGGGGGGAGAAGGAGAAGGGGGAGGGTGAGGAGGAGATGGGGGAGGGGGAGGAGGAGATGGGAGAGGGGGAGGAGGAGATGGGGGGAGGAGGAGATGGGGAGGAGGGGGGAGGAGGAGATGGGGAGGGGGAGAAGGGGAGAGGAGATGGGGAGGGGGAGAAGGGGAGAGGAGATGGGGAGGGGGAGAAGGGGAGAGGTGATGGGGAGGGGGAGGAGGGGGGAGGTGATGGGGAGGGGGAGGAGATGGGGAGGAGGAGGAGGAGGGGGGAGGTGATGGGGAGGGGGAGGAGGGGGGAGGAGATGGGGAGGAGATGGGGAGGAGGAGGAGGAGGGGGGAGGAGATGGGGGAGGGGGGGGGGAGATGGGAGCAGGGGGGAGGAGGAGATGGGGGGAGGGGGGAGGAGGAATTGGGAGCAGGGGGGAGGAGGAGATGGGGGCAGGGGGAGGAGGAGATGGGGGCAGGGGGGAGGAGGAGATGGGAGATAAGGGAGGCGGAGATGGGGGAGGGGGGAGGTGGTGATGGGGGGAGGGGGAAGGAGGAGATGGGGGGAGGGGGAGGCGGAGATGGGGGAGGGGGGAGGTGGAGATGGGGGGAGGGGGAAGGCGGAGATGGGGGGAGGGGGAGGATGAGAAGGGGGGAGGGGGGAGGAGGAGATGGGGAGATGTGGGGAGGAGGAGATGGGGGGAGGAGGAGATGGGGGGAGGGGGGAGGCAGAGGAGGTGGGAGGAGATGGGGAGGGGGAGGGGGAGGAGATGGGGAGGGGGAGGAGTGGGGTGGAGGGGCGAGGAGATGGGGAGGAGGGGGGAGGAGGGGAGAAGAGATGGGGAGGGGGAGGAGGGGAGAGGAGATGGGGAGGGGAGGGGGGAGGTGATGGGGAGGGGGAGAAGGGGGGAGGAGATGGGGAGGGGGAGGAGATGGGGAGGAGGAGGAGGGGGAGGAGATGAGGAGGGGGTGGAGGAGATAGGGGAGGGGGGAGGAGGATATGGGAGCAGGGGGGTGGGGGGAGGGGGAGGAGGAGATGGGAGCAGGGGGGAGGAGGAGATGGGGGCAGGGGGGAGGAGGAGGGGGGAGGGGGAGGAGGAGATGGGAGATGGGGGGAGGCGGAGATGGGGGAGAGGGAGGTGGAGATGGGGGGAGGGAGGAGGTGGAGATGGGGGGGAGGGAGGAGGTGGAGATGGGGGAGGGAGGAGGTGGAGATGGGGGGAGGGGGAGGATGAGAAGGGGGGAGGGGGGGAGGAGGAGATGGGGAGATGGGGGATGAGGAGGATGAGAGGGGGGGAGGGGGGAGGAGGAGATGGGGGAGGAGGAGATGGGGGGAGGGGGGAGGCAGAGATGGGGGGAGGGGGAGGATGAGAAGGGGGGGAGGGGGGAGGTGGAGATGGGGGCGGGGGGAGGCGGAGATGGGGGAGGGGGAGGATGAGAAGGGGGGAGGGGGGAGGAGGAGATGGGGAGATGGGAGGAGGAGGATGAGAAGGGGGGTGGGGGAGGAGGAGATGGGGAGATGGGGGGAGGAGGAGATGGGGGAGGAGGAGATGGGGGGAGGGGGGGAGGTGGAGATGGGGGGAGGGGGGAGGCGGAGATGGGGGGAGGGGGAGGATGAGAAGGGGGGAGGAGGAGATGGGGAGATGGGGGGAGGAGGAGGATGAGAAGGGCGGGAGGGGGGGAGGAGGAGATGGGGAGATGGGGGGAGGGGGAGATGGGGGGAGGGGGAGGAGGAGATGGGGGGAGGGGGAGGAGGAGATGGGGGGAGGGGGAAGGAGGAGATGGGGGGGAGGTGGAGGAGGAGATGGGGGGAAGGAGGAGATGGGGGGGGTGGAGGAGGAGATGGGGGGGAGGGGGAGGAGGAGATGGGGGGAGGGGGGAGGAGGAGATGGGGGGGAGGGGGGAGGAGATGGGGGGGAGGGGGGAGGAGGAGATGGTTTGGGAGGAGGAGATGGGGAGAGGAGGAGGAGGAGGAGGAGATGGGGAGAGGAGGAGGAGGAGATGGGGAGAGGAGGAGGAGGAGATGGGGAGAGGAGGATGGGGAGGGGGAGGAGGAGATAGGGAGGGAGGGAGGAGATGGGGAGGAGGAGATGGGGAGGAGGAGATGGGGAGAGGGGGGGATGAGGGGGGAGGAGGAGATGGGGAGGAGGGGGGAGGAGGGGATGGGGGAGGAGGAGATGGGGAGAGGGGGGGAGGAGGAGATGGAAGGATGGGGGAGGAGGAGATGGGGAGAGGGGAGGAGGAGATGGGGAGGAGGAGATGGGGAGAGGGGAGGAGGAGACGGGGAGGGAGGAGGGGGGAGGAGGACATGGGACGTAGGGGGAGGAGGAGATGGGGAGGTGGGAGGGGGGAGGAGGGAGGAGGAGATGGGAAGGGGGGAGGAGGAGGAGGAGGGGAGGGAGGAGATGGGGAGGGAGGAGGAGGAGGAGGAGGGGGAAGGAGATAGGGGGGAGGGGGAGGAGGTGGGAGGAGGGGGGAGATGGGGAGGGGGAGGAGGTGGGAGGAGGGGGGGAGATGGGAAGGGGGAGGAATGGGGGGGAGATGGGGAGGGGGAGGAGGTGGGAAGAGATGGGGAGGGGGAGGGGAGGGGGAGGAGGTGGGAGGAGATGGGGAGGGGGAGGGGGGGGAGGGGGAGGAGATGGGGAGGGGTAGGTGGGAGGGGGAGGAGTTTGGGAGGGGGAGGGGGAGGAGATGGGGAGGGGGAGGGGGGAGGGGGGGGGAGGAGGGGAGGGGGGGAGGGGGAGAGGGGGAGGCGGGAGGAGGGGAGAGGAGATGGGGAGGGTGAGGAGGAGGGAGGTGATGGGAGGGGGAGGTGGGGAGGTGATGGGAGGGGTGGAGGGGGGAGGAGATGGGGAGGGGGAGGTGATGGGGAGGAGATGGGGAGGAGGAGGAGGGGGAGGAGATGAGGAGGGGGGAGGAGATGAGGAGGGGGAGGAGATGGGGATGAGGAGGAGATGGAGAGGGGGAGGAGGATGAGATGGGAGGGGGAGGGGGTGGGGGAGGAGATGGGGAGGGGGAGGAGGGAGAGGAGATGGGGAGGAGGAGGAGATGGGGAGGGGGAGGAGGGGAGAGGAGATGGGGAGGAGGGGAGAGGAGATGGGGAGGGGGAGGAAGGGAGAGGAGATGGGGAGGGTGAGGAGGGGGGAGGTGATGGGAGGGGGAGGAGAGGGGAGGAAATGGGGAGGGAGAGGTGATGGGGAGGAGGTGGGGAGGGGAGGAGATGGGGAGGAGGAGGGGGAGGAGATGAGGAGGGGGGAGGAGATGGGGATGGGGAGGTGATGGGGAGGAGATGGGAGGTGGAGGAGGGGGGAGGAGATGGGGATGGGCAGGAGGGGGGAGGAGATGGGGAGGGGGAGGAGGGGGAGGAGGGGGAAGGAGATGGGGAGGGGGAGGAGGGGGAAGGAGATGAGGAGGGGGAGGCGATGGGGAGGGGGAGGAGGGGGGAGGAGATGAGGAGGGGGGAGGAGATGGGGAGGGGAAGAGGGGGAGGAGATGAGGAGGGGGGAGGAGATGGGGAGGGGGTGGGGGAAGAGGAGGTGGTCGAGGGAGGGGTTGGGGAGGGTCGAGGGAGGGGGTTGAGGGAGGGAGGGAGTGAGGGGGCTGAGGGAGGGGGTGAGGGTGGGTTGCAGGAGGGGGTCGACGGAGGGAGGGGGTGAGGGGGGTCGAGGAAGGGAGAGGGTGAGCTGGGGGTCGAGGAAGGGAGGGGGTGAGGGGGGATCGATGGAGGGAGAGGGTGAGGTGGGGTTCAAGGGAGGGGGTCCAGGGTGGGATGGTGTGAGGGGGGGGTCGATGGAGGGAGGGAGTGAGGGGGGGTCGAGGGAGGGGGTTGAGGGAGGGACGTGGTGGGAGCGGTTCGAGGGAGGGGGTCGAGAGAGGGAGGGGCTGGGACGGGGTCGAGGGAGGGAGGGGTTGCGGGGTTCGAGGGAGGGGGTCGAGGAAGGGAGATGGTGGGGGATTGAGGGAGGGGGTTGAGGGAGGGAGGGAGTGAGGTGGTTGAGGGAGGGGGTGAGGGTGGGTCGAGGGAGGGGGTCGAGGGAGGGAGGGGGTGGGAGGGGGTCGAGGGAGGGGGTGAGAGTGGGTCGAGGGCGGGAGGGGGTGAGGGGGTCGAGGGAGGGAGAGTGTGAGCGGGGGTCGAGGGAGGGAGGGGGTGAGGGGGGTCGAGGGAGGGGGTCGAGGGAGGGAGGGAGTGGGAGGGGGTCGAGGGTGGGAGGGGTCGAGGGAGGGAGTGGGTCGAGGGAGGGAGGGAGTGAGGGGATTGTGGGAGGGGGTGAGGGTGGGTCGAGGGAGGGGGTCGAGGGAGGGAGGGGGTGAGGGGGGTCGATGGAGGGAGAGGGTGAGGTGGGGTTTGAGGGAGGGGGTCGAGGGTGGGTCGAGGGAGGGGGTCGAGGGAGGGAGGGGGTGAGGGGGGTCGATGGAGGGAGAGGGTGAGGTGGGGTTTGAGGGAGGGGGTCGAGGGTGGGAGGGGGTCGAGGGAGGGAGTGAGTGAGGGGGGTCGAGGGAGGGGGTCGAGGGAGGGACGAAGTGGGAGCGGTTCGAGGGAGGGGGTTGAGGAAGGGAGGAGGTGTGAGGGGGTTGAGGGAGGGGGTGAGGGGGGTCGAGGGAGGGAGGGGTTGAGGGGGGTCGAGGGAAAGGGTTGAGGGAGGGAGGGAGTGAGGGGGGTTGAGGGAGAGGGTGAGGGTGGGTCGAGGGAGGGGGTGGACAGAATGAGGGGGTGAGGGGGTCGAGGGAGGGGGTGAGGACGGTCGAGGGAGGGGGTGAGGGGGGTCGAGGGAGGGGGTGAGAGTGGGTTGAGGGAGGGAGGGTGAGCGGGGGTCGAGGGAGGGAGAGGGTGAGCGGGGGTCGAGCGACGGAGGGGGTGAGCGGGGGTCGAGGGAGGGAGGGGGTGAGGGGGATCGAGGGAGGAGAGGGTGAGGTGGGGTTCGAGGGAGGGGGTCGAGGGAGGGAGAGGGTGAGGTTGTGTTTGAGGGAGAGGGTCGAGGGAGGGAGAGGGTGAGGTGGAGTTCGAGGGAGGGGGTCGAGGGAGAGAGAGGGTGAGGTGGGGTTCGAGGGAGGGGGTCGAGGGAGAGAGAGGGTGAGGTGGGGTTTGAGGGAGGGGGTTGAGGGAGGGAGAGTGTGAGGTGGGGTTCGAGGGAGGGGGTCGAGGGAGGGAGGGGGTGGGGGGGTCGAGGGGGGTCGAGGGAGGGAGGGGGTGGGAGGGGTCGAGGGAGGGAGGGGGTGGGAGGGGTCGAGGGAGGGAGAGAGTGAGGGGGGTAGAAGGAGGGTCGAGGGAGGGAGAGGATGAGAGGGATCGAGGGAGGGAGAGGGTGAGGGGGGTCGAGGAAAGGAGGGGGTGAAGGGAGGTCGAGGGTGGGAGGGGGTTGAGGGAGGGGGTCGAGGGAGGGAGGGGGTGGGGGGGGATTGAGGGAGGGGGTCGAGAGAGGGGGTGTGGGGGGCCGAGGGGTTGAGGGGGGCATCGAGGTAGGGAGTGGGTGAGTAGGGGTCGAGGGAGTGGGTGAGGGAGAGAGAGGGTGAGGGGGGTCAAGGGAGGGAGAGGGTGAGGGGGGTTGAGGGAGAGGGTCGAGGCAGGGAGGGGGTGAGGGGGGTCGAGGGAGGGTGTCGAGAGACGGAGTGTGGGGGGCCGAGGGGGTGAGGGGGGGTCGAAGGAGGGAGGGGTTGTTGGGGGGGGTCGAGGGAGGGGGTCGAGGTAGGATGGGGGTGAGTGGGGGTCGAGGGGGGTGGAGGGAGAGGGTCAAGGGAGGGAGGGGGTGGTCGAGGGAGGGGGTCGAAGTAGGGAGTGGGTGAGTGGGGTCGAGGGAGGGGGTGAGGGGAGGTCGAGGGAGGGAGGGGGTGAGGGGGGGACGAGGGATGGAGCGCGTGAAGGGGGGTCGAGGGAGGGAGGGGGTGAGGGGGGTCGAGGGAGGGGGTCGAGTGAGGGAAGGGGTGTGGGGGGTCGAGGGAGGGAGAGGGTGAGGGGAGTCGAGGGATGGGGTCGAGGGAGGGAGGGGGTGAGGGGGGGTCGAGGGATGGGGTCGAGGGAGGGAGTGAGTGGGGGGAGTGAAGGGAGGGAGGGGGTGAGGGGGTCGAGGGAGGGGGTCGCGGGAGGGAGGGGAGTTCGAGGGAGGGGGTCGGGGGAGGGGGTCGAAGGAGGGGGTCGCGGGAGGGAGGGGGGTTCGAGGGAGGGGGTCGAGGGAGGGAGGGAGGGGGTCGGGGGAGGGGGTGAGGGGGGGGTCGAGGGAGGGGTGAGCGGGGGTGGAGGGCAGGAGGGGGTGAGGGGGGTCGAGGGAGGGAGGGGGTGAGGGGTCGAAGGAGGGAGAGGGTGAGCGGGGGTGGAGAGCGGGAGGGGGTGAGGGGGGTCGAGGGAGGGAGGGGGTGAGCGGATGTCGAAGGAGGAAGGGGGAGAGGGGGGGTCGAGGGAGGGGGATGGGGGGAGGGGGTGAGTGGGACGAGGGAGGGGATGAGGGGGGGTCAAGGGAGGGGGTGGTGGTCGAGGGAGGGAGTCGAGGTAGGGAGTGGGTGAGTGGGGGTCAAGGGAGGGGGTGAGGGGAGGTCGAGGGAGGGGGGGTGGGGGGGGTCGAGGGAGGAGGTCGAGAAAGGGAGGGCGTGAGGGGAGTCGTGGGAGGGTTTGAGAAAGGGAGGGGGTGAGGGGGGGTCGAGGGAAGCGTGTGAGAAAGGAAGGGGGTGAGGGGGGGGGGGTCGTGAGCGGGGGTGTAGGGGGCTGAGGGGGTGAGGGGGGATCGAGGGAGGGAGGGGTTGTTGGGGGTTCGAGGGAGGGGGTGAGGGAGAGAGGGGTGAGGGGGGTAAAGGGAGGGGGTGAGGGAGAGAGGGGGTGAGGGGGGGGTCGAGGGAGGCGGTCAAGAAAGGGAGGAGGTGAGGGGAGTCGAGGGAGGGGGTCGAGAAAGGGAGGGGGTGAGGGGGGGTCGAGGGAGGGGGTTGAGAAAGGGAGGGGGTGAGGGTGGGTCGAGAGAGGGGGTGTGGAGGCCGAGGGAGGGAGATGGTGAGGGGGGGTTCAGGGAGGGGATCAAGGGAGGGACGGGTTGAGGGGGTTCAAGGGAGGGGGTCGAGGGTGGGATGTGGTGAGGTGGGGTTGAGGGAGGGTGTCGAGGGAGGGAGGGTGTGTCGAGGGAGGGACGGGATGAGGGGGGTCGAGGGAAGGGGTCGAGGGAGGGACGAGGTGAGGGGGGTCGAGGGACGGGGGGCTGAGGGGGGTCGAGGGAGGGGGTCGAGAGAGGGATGGGGTGATGTGGGTCGAGAGAGGGATGGGGTGAGGGGAGTCGAGGGAGGGAGGGGTTGAGGGGGGTCGAGGGAGGGGGTCGAGAGAGGGAGGTGGTGAGGCGGGTCGAGGAAGGGAGTCGAGAGAGGGAGGAGTTGAGGGGGGTCAAGGGAGGGGTTCGAGTGAGGGACGGGTTGAGGGGGGTCAAGGGAGGGGTTCGAGTGAGGGACGGGGTGAGGGGGGGGTCGAGAGAGGTGTTCGAGGGAGGGATGGGGTGAGGGGGGGTCGAGGGAGGGGTGAGGGGGGGGTCGAGAGAGGGGGTCAAGGGAGGGAGGGAGTCAAGGGGGTTTCGAGGGAGAGGGTCGAGGGTGGGAGGGGGTGAGGGGGAGTCGGGGGGTCGAGGGGGTGAGGGGGGTCGAGGGAGGGGTCGAGGGAGGGAGGGGGTGAGGGGGGTCGAGGGAGGGAGGGGGTGAGGGGGGTCGAGGGAGGTGGTGGAGGGAGGGAGGTGGTCAAGGGAGGGATGGGGTGAGGAGGGTCGAGGGAGGGGGTCGATGGAGGGGGTCGATTGAGGGAGGTAGTCGAGGGAGGGAGCGGGTGAGGGGGTCGAGGGAGGGGGCTCGAGGGAGGGAAGGGGTGAGGGGGAATCGAGGGAGGGAGGGGGTGAGGGGGGTCGAGGGAGGGAGGGGTTGGGGGTGTCGAGGGAGGGAGGTGGTGAGGGGGGTTGAGGGAGGGAGGGGTTGGGGGTGTCGAGGGAGGGAGGTGTTCGAGAGAGTGAGGGGGGTCGAGGGAGGGAGGGGGTGAGGGGGGTCGATGGAGGGAGGGGGTGAGGGGCGTCAAGGGGGTTTCGAGGGAAGGTCGAGGGGGTGAGGGGGAGTCGAGGGAGGGTCGAGGGAGGGAGGGGGTGAGGGGGTCGAGGGAGGGAGGGGGTGAGGTGGTTCGAGGGAGGTGGTCGAGGGAGGGAGTTGGTCAAGGGAGGGATGGGGTGAGGAGGGTTGAGGGAGGGGGTCGATTGAGGGAGGTAGTCGAGGGAGGGAGCGGGTGAGGGGGTCGAGGGAGGGGATCGAGGGAGGGAGGGGGTGAGGGGATCAAGGGAGGAGGGGGTGAGGGGGCTCGAGAGCGGGAGGGGGTGAGGGGGTCGAGGGAGGGAGGAGGTGAGGGGGCGTCGAGGGTTGGGATCGAGGGGGGTCGAGGGAGGGGGTCGAGAGAGGGAGGTGGTGAGGGGGGTCGAGGAGGGAGGGGTTGGGGGGTCGAGGGAGGGAGGGGGTGAGGGGGTCGAGGGAGGGAGGGGGTGAGGGGGCGTCGAGGGATGGGATCGCGGGGGGTCGAGGGAGGGGGTGAGGGGGTGCCGAGGGAGGGGGTCAAGAGACGGAGGTGGTGAGGGGGGTTGAGGGAGGGAGGGGTTGGGGGGGTCGAGGGAGGGAGGGGGCCGAGAGCGGGAGGGGGTGAGGGGGGTCAAGTGAGGGGGTCGAAGGAGGGAGGGGGTGAGGGGGTGTTGAGGGAGGTGGTCGAGAGAGGGAGGGGGTGAGGGGGGTCGATGGAGGGAGGGGGTGAGGGGCGTCAAGGGGGTTTCGAGGGAAGGTCGAGGGGGTGAGGGGGAGTCGAGGGAGGGTCGAGGGAGGGAGGGGGTGAGGGGGTCGAGGGAGGGAGGGGGTGAGGTGGGTCGAGGGAGGGAGGTGGTCAAGGGAGGGATGGGGTGAGGAGGGTTGAGGGAAGGGGTCGATTGAGGGAGGTAGTCGAGGGAGGGAGCGGGTGAGGGGGTCGAGGGAGGGGATCGAGGGAGGGAGGGGGTGAGGGGGATCAAGGGAGGGAGGGGGTGAGGGGGCTCGAGAGCGGGAGGGGGTGAGGGGGTCGAGGGAGGGAGGAGGTGAGGGGGCGTCGAGGGTTGGGATCGAGGGGGGTCGAGGGAGGGGGTGAGGGGGTGTCGAGGGAGGGGGTCGAGAGAGGGAGGTGGTGAGGGGGGTCGAGGGAGGGAGGGGTTGGGGGGTCGAGGGAGGGAGGGGGTGAGGGGGTCGAGGGAGGGAGGAGGTGAGGGGGGGTCGAGGGATGGGATCGCGGGGGTCGAGGGAGGGGGTGAGGGGGTGTCGAGGGAGGGGGTCAAGAGACGGAGGTGGTGAGGGGGGTTGAGGGAGGGAGGGGTTGGGGGGGTCGAGGGAGGGAGGGGGCCGAGAGCGGGAGGGGGTGAGGGGGGTCAAGTGAGGGGGTCGAAGGAGGGAGGGGGTGAGGGGGTGTTAAGGGAGGTGGTCGAGAGAGGGAGGGGGTGGGGGGGGTCGAGGGAGAGTGGGGATGAGGGCGGTGGAGGGAGGGGGTATCGAGGGAGGGAGGGGGTGAGGGGGGTCGAGGGGGTGAGGGAGGTCGAGGGAGGGAGTGGGTGAGTGGGGGTCGAGGGAGGGAGTGGGTGAGTGGGGGTCGAGGGAGGGGGTGAGTGGGGGTCGAGGGAGGGGGTGAGTGGGGGTCGAGGGAGGGGGAGGGCGGGGGTGAGTGGGGGTCGAGGGAGGGGGTGAGGGGTGGTCGAGTGAGGGGGTCGGGGGGTGAGGAGGGGGTCGAGGGGGGGTGACGAGGGGGTCGAGGGAGGGAGGGGGTGAGGAGGTGGTCAAGGGAGGGGTCGAGGGGGGGTCAAGGGAGGGCGTGAGGGTGGGTCGAGGGAGGGATGTGGTGGGGGGGGTCAAGTGAGGGAGGGGGTGAGGCGGGGTCGAGGGAGAGTCGAAGGAGGGAGGGCGTTCGTGCTAGGGGCAGGCAGAATGGCTGCTTCCTATATGGGAACAATTCTAGAATTCTTTGATTCTAAGCCTGGCTTTGTCCATTTCTCTCCATTTTGTTCTTTTTTTGTTCTTCTCTTTATTCCTTATTCATTTGAACTATGAATTCTCACATGAAGCATTACTTTGTGAAAGAACTTAAACATATGTACTTATGGTAATATTTACAAGAAGGTATCTTTCAGAATTATTTTCAGTCACAATCTCTAACCTCATGGACAAGCACATTCCTCACTTTGCTATTACCATCAAGCTGGGAGATTAACCTTGGCTCATTGAAGAGAGCTGGAAACTCTGAAAAAGGAAACTCTGAAAAACTGAAAACAAGGCATACCTAAAAAATGAGATGCCAACATAGTGAGGCTACAATGTGGGGCAGAGGATAATGCAACAGCAGAGGCTGCACACTATTGGGACAGAGTGCAGCAACTTGTTAACATCCACTCATAACATTGGAGCCGGTGAGATCTTCGAGATTGCAGCTCAGCATCGGTTTGCAATCGAATGTTGATCTAGGTGAGATACACAACTGCTTGTGTACAGCTTAAGCTCACAGTGAAGCAAAATACTGCCAAGTTTATGTCTTCTGAAGAACAGGAGTTCCAATAATACAGTGCTGTTTCAGTACTGCACTTGAATGTCAACCTGATTTGTAACTCTGACTCTGATGTGGAGCCTGAGTCCCTGGAATCTGGAAATGAGAATCCCAGCAACTAAGCCAGTCTTCTGAAGAAGTCTCAAATTCAATCTGAAATATTTAACTTTGTTTCTCTCTTCAGAGATACTGCCAGATCTGCTGAGTTTCTCCAGCATTCTCTGTTTGTTTCAGATTTCTAGCATTTGCAGTATTTTGCTTTTATTCTTCTTCAGTTCTCTGCCTGAACAATGTTCCTTGTCAATTATTTGCTAGAGCCGAAAAGAGTGGCGCTGGAAAAGCCCAGCCGGTCAGGCAGCATCCGAGGGACTAGGACAGTCGACATTTCGGACGTAAGCTCTTCATCAGGAATTTGCTAAACTACAGTAAAGAACTTTTTACAATGGGTTGGGCATGGAGGCAGGTCTGAGCCTTCCATGTGGAATAGGCTTTGAATCCCATGTTGGAATTAATCTGATACCTCCTTCTTAGGTAGTCCCTCAAGACTGAGGATGACGTCTTTCCACTTCAGAATTGAGTCCTGAGGAGGCTGAATAGTCCCATCCAGGAACTGCATGCCCTGCCACAGGTGAGGCAGGAAGTGGATGAATGGGACACTTGAGTTCGCAAACACTCTTTCCACTTAGTCTCCATGTGGACCTGTTGGAGACGATCACAATGGTTGGCACCTTTTGTGGATGTTTCTCCAGATTGGGTGGTCTTGGGGATGGCTGAGAATGTTCAGTTTTTTTCAGGGAGGCATTGAAGATATCCTTGAAGCCTTTCCTTGTAACCACTTACTGCAATAGATCTTTAGAATAGAGAGCTTGCTGTGGAAGTCTTGACTCAGGCACGTGACAATATGGTTCTGCCTCTGATGCTCCAGGGAAAATAGCCCCAACCTATTCAGCCTCTCCCTGTACTCAAACCTGGCAACATCCTTATAAATCTTTTCTCAACCTTTTCAAGTTTCACAAAATCCTTCCTATAGCAGGGAGACCAGAATTGCATGCAGAATTCCATAAGTGGCCTAACAAATGTCCTGTACAGCTGCAGCATGACCTCCCAACTCCTCTCCTCAATGCACTTATACGAGGGGAGCCAATTTGTTTAAACAGAGCTTGATGAATCTGCTAAGCTTACCTTTAGTGTGACCTCAATCAACACATTGCACAAGACACTTCAAATCACAGCAATAATATCTTTTGATTAGTTTGCAAGAACCCAGAGGCAAAGTGAGGGGAAATCTCCTTCCTACCTCGTGGTAAAATTCAGAAAACATTGGTCCAAAATCACCTGCTCCTTGCTGCACTCTCCTTGTAATACATCTCAAATTAATAATATATTGTGCAGTAAAATGTAATTTCCAGAAATAAATCTGTATAATCCAGACTTTGCTGGAGTGCGCCATTTTGCGTGCTTTTTTAAAAAATAGTTATTTTTCCTCATCTTTCAGGTGAAATCAGTGAGGCAACTGGATAAATGAGAGGGCTGATAGTATGCCTCCTCAGATTTAGGGATCGACAAATAGGAGCAATGGTACAGGAAATAGGATAAATTGGACTAAATTTAAATAAGAAAAGGTAAATCATCATCATCACATGTACCCCACCTGTAGGCAGGTCCTCTGTTGGATGTGTCCTGATATTTGACCTGAGCTGTTTTCTTGGCAATTTTTGTCAATGGTGGTTTGCCATTACCATCCACTGTCAAGTCCCAAAGTCTTCCATATTTGGAATGAAAATCAAATTTGTGCTGTTGGCTTAACTCTGAGCCAAGCACTAACCGTCTCAGCTAACCCAACCTCCTTTGGACAGGTGAATAAAAAGAGAAATGTTGAATTAAAAGAGAGGGGGAAAAAGCCTTAAGGATGTATTTTAAAAGACATAAAGCCAAGGAACAATTTTCTACTCATTGGAGTGAGACTTCACAGCTTCAGTTGTTCCTTTTCTGAGTCAGGGGTATTGGCTCGATTGCGATGCAGTGTGACACCAACAGCATAGGTTCATTTCCAGCATTAGCTGAGGTTACTATGCGGGACTTTCCTCCTCAACCTCTTTCCTTAACTAAGGCATAGTTTACACCCTGGTTAAACCACTACCATTGGGTCTCTCTAATGAGAGAGCAACCTCATGGTCTGGTAAGACTCAGGTGACATTATCACTGTAGGAACTTAAATCTTGTGATTGATAAAAAGGGATCCTTAATGCCATGAAGAACTAGCCCCTAACGCTCTGTGGTGAATTTAATTCACTTTAGCAGCACAAATGCAGCACTTTCTTGAAACTTGTGGAGAGAGTGAGGGTGAGCTACTTTTTTAACAAAGCTAACCACAGAGAAGTGCAAATTGTCCAGCAATGTGCGGCATTCTAATACTCAAGGATAATCTCTTTCTCACCATGTTACTGAGTGATTCACACAGTAACAATGGTGAGAACCATCTAACTTGCCATTGCTTTTGTTGCAAATTCTGTGTTGTTCCTACTGCAATTTAGTTTGAATTTACCGTTCTCCACCTTTCAAATGCAGGCTATGTTATACTGTCCTAATAAGCTGCAATATCTCGTCATAAGAGGCACAAACCTTTATAGTTGTAGCCAGCAGAAGGATACAGTTCCTAACAGTCTTGTCACTCGGGCTGTTTAGCATGCTGACAGCACTTAACTGTAGGAGAAACTGAATGTTAGCTGAACTAAAGTTAGTCGTGCATAATGCTTATGTGACACTCTTCATCCATTAGCTCAAATTGCTCCTACCACCATCACTACCCCCAGTGACAGATCTGTAAAGGCCAACCCGGTTACACAGTTCCAGTCTCTACAGGTGCAATCTAAGATTGGAAGGACAGAATCTGTTATTCCGTTGCCAGGTACTTTAAATGTAAACAGTTAGAATATTTTGCATTTTTATTGTGCTTTTATGACACATATTGGTGCACAGTACCCCTTGTAGAAAACTGTCACAGAGGGTCACTTGTGATGTCATTATTTTGTGGACAAATATCCCTGTAAATACTGAGTGAAATTGTCATAAACCTTTCGTTTATATCAGAACTCTAAATGCCAAGTTAACTCCCCAACAATATTTATACCTGCTATTTAATCAATGGGAGAAAGTCATTAGCATAATATGAACAGATTGCAATGTTTTAACCTAATCAGAATTATTGGTTTTGCATTTACCATATGTAGCAATTCCACTTAAGTAAATGGGGAATATGGTAAGAGTTGTGAGATTGTAATAAATTCTGGACCTGATGCTCAGTACTATATTATTCCATCAGTCTGGTAATAGGAGAGTGCCTTACTTGCCGAGCAATTTTAAAGGACAACAGCACCTCAAATATAATTGCAGTTAACTGAAAGGTCATTTAATATTATATTTTTTTTTATTTTGCTTGTTCATTTTGATTGCCAGGTTTTGTAGTGCCTTTCTTTCTTGTCTAGCATCTGGTGGAAACCTGAAACAGTTCACTCCCGAAAAACAATTGAGACTCAGCCCATTCAAAGTTCCAAGACCAGCTTTTATCATTTACTTTTGTGACTGAAGGTATCAAAGAGATGTGGAACTGGGAAGGTGAATGAAGTTGAGTATAGGGGGCAATCTATTAGAGGTGTTTAAACTGATTTAAAAAGTTAGCATGGGAATGTTCCCTTTCATTTTCCCAGATAAACTACTTCCTCTCATGGGAAGCCCAGAACAAGGGCGTAACCTCAAATTGGAGCAAAGTGCAGAAGTTCTTCTCCACGCAAAGAGTGGTAGAAATCTGGAATGCTGTCCACAAAAATAAACTATTAAGACTAAGTATCAAAGTTAAATTTCAAAACAGAATTCAGTAGATTTTTGCTAGGTAAGGAAACTAAGGAGAGCAGACAGAATTAAGGGACAGATTAGTCCTGATCTAATTGAATGGCATGCCCTCGTTTCTATTTTCTGATGTTACTGCACCCCATTAAGTTTGTCTACTAGTAAATGGCATCTCATAATAGCAGTTTAATCCTTAAATGCTGATGGTAATGCTAATAAGCAAAAGGGGTTGTAGGGTCTTCTCCATTTGTTAGTGCAAAAAGGCTTTGTCTGTCATCACAGTGTGGATTGTTACACAGTATAGTGTATGACAGTATGAAAAATAGCTTGCATTTACAATATGTTTTAAAGTCGTGAAGCATCTCGAGCTACTTCACAGCAACGTAATCAGAAATGTTGATGTTGAACCACATAAGGCGACATTAAGATAGAAATTGAGAGTGCTGGAGAGGTTTAGCAGGTCTGGAAGTATCTATGGGAAGAGGCGCAGTTAGTACTTTGAGTCCAATGTGACTTGTCTTTGGAACTGAAGGGAGGTGGAAATGTTTTATGCTGTTAGAAAAAGGAAAGAATCTAGTAAAATGAAAGACGATATAAAGGAGAGGTTAAAGGATGGAGTTTGGAGAGTAAAGGTGTATAGAATAAAAGACAAAGTTATGGCAGTGATTGTAGAGAAGAAACAAAGCATTGTTTCAGAGTGAATGTTAATATCATAATAAAGATTATTATATAACCAATAAGGATAGGAAAATTGTCTAGCAAAGTAGGGTTTTAAGTGAGAGAGGGAGAGACAGAAAGATTTACGCAAGAGTTCCCAGAGCTTTGGACCTGAAGATCTGAAGGTACAGTTATCAATGGTAGGGTAATGAACATTAGGAATGTGCAAGACGCCAGAATTAAGGAAGCTCAGAGATCTTGGGCGGAATTATACAGATAGACAGGGATGAGACCAAGGAAGGATTTGAGTTTGAAGATGAGAGTTTTCAAATCAAGGCATTGCCAGAACAGATGCCAATGGAAATCATTGAGCGCAAGGATGGGCATGGGTTAGGGCATCGCTTAGCACAAGTTTGAAGGAGCTCAGGTTTATGGAGGTTGGAAAGTGGGTAGTCAACCAAGAAAGTGTTGGAATATGCAAATTAAACAACTTATTGCCCACCTTTGGTTTATCTATACTGACCTTATTGATGACGTGGTTGTTGGGTAGGAGGTAAGGAATGTTCTGTCTTTGGTGGGAAGGAGGTCAGAGAGTTAATCCTACAGATAATCTCTTATCCTTCTTGTAATCAGGAATAACACTGAGTGAGGAGGCATAGCAACCTTCCATGCTCACCTCAGTAGAGGTCTATGAATGGAGTGAAGGAGAAAATTAGACCAAAACAGCAAAAGGGGAGTATTGTTCTCATATTTCTTACCTTGGCTGCTGTAGAGGAATTGGTGGAAATTGATTGGAATGATTAATCAACAACCACCAGAAGAAGGCTTTCCAACACCTTCACAGAACAAGAAACAACTTGAGAGGCCAATCAAGAAGGTAAAAGCATATGGGATCCAAGATAATTTAGCAAGTTGGATCCAAATTTGGCTTAGTCGTAGAAGGCAGAGAGTGGTGGTGGTGGAAGGCTGCTTGTGTGACTGGAGGCTGGTGTCCAGGAGCGTATCACAGGGATCAGTTCCGGTTCCCTTATTGTTCGGACTTTTGTATAAATCATAAAAGGGAAAATGGGATGGGGGGGGGGGGGAAGGTGGAAATGAGATGTTTAGTAAGTTTGCAGTATCATGAAGACTGAATCATAGAGGTCTATAGCACAGAAAAAGACTCTATGTTTTTGAACGTGCAGTCTAAATGGGTCAATCACCAACTATTCTAATCCTATTTTCCTGTATTTGGCTCATAGCTTTGTATGCCTTGGCAGCACAAGGGCCGATCTCAATACTTTTTAAATGTTATGAGGGTTTCTTTCTCTACCACCCTTACAGGCAGTCAGTTTCAGATTCCCACCACACTCTGGGTGAAAAAAGTTTCCCCCTCATCCCTTCCAAACCTTAAATCTCTGCCCCTGAACTTCCATCAAGGGGAAAAAAAATTCTTCTTGACAACCCTGTGCCCTTCATAATTTTATACATGTCAGTCATGTCCTCCCCCCTCCCCCCACTTAGTCTCCTTTGCTCCAAAGAGAATAACTTCAGTGTATCTAAGCTCTCTGCAGCCCAGATAACACCCTGGTAAATATCCTCTGCACCCTCTCCAGTGCTCTCATCTCCCTTCAATAATGTGGATACCCGAACTACACACTGTGCCCTGGTTGTGGCCAAACCGACAGTTTTTACAGTTCTAATATAAACTGCCTGCTCTAAACGGTTGGCCCTAACTGGTAAAGGTTGATAAACAGTGAAGGAGAGGGTCTTATATTACAGGACGATATAGTCGGATTGGTCAGATAGGCAGAAGTAACAAGTCAAGTCGGTACTCAATGAATGGCAGGATACTAGGAAGCTCAGAGGAGCAGAGGGATTTTGGGGTGATCACAGATCACTGAAGGCAGCAGAGCAGGTTAACAGGGTGATTAAGAAGACATACGGGAAGCTTGCCTTTATTGGTCATTGCATAGATTATAAGGGCAGGGAGTTGTGTGGAAGCTGTACAGGATTTTGGTTAGACCACAACTGGACTACTGTTGTACTGTACTGGAGCTGCAGTTCTGGTCCACCACACCATAGCAAAGATATTATTGTACTTGAGGGGGTGCAATTGAGATCCACAAAAATGTTGCCTGGGATGAAGCAGTTTAGCTATGAAGAGAGGCTGGAAAGCTCGGTTGTTTTCTTTGGAACAGAGAAGGCTAAGAGGGGACCTAATTGAAGTGTATGAGATTTTGAAGGTGGATAGGAAGCAGCTGTTCTCTATAGTTGAAGGATCAGTAACAAAAGTTTTAAGGTGAAAGCATAAGGTTTCAAGTGGAGTTGAGGAAACCTTTTTCCACCCAGCGAAAACTGGGAATCTGGAATGCACTGTTTGAGAGGATAGTTGAGTAGGAGACCTTTAAAATGTACTTGGATGAGCATTCAAAATATCATAATATTCAAGGCTATGGGCCAAGTGTTGGAAAGTGGGACTATTGTAGAGTTAGATTAGCTTTTGTTGGTGCAGACTTGATAGGCCAAAGATCCTCTTTCCTCTGTGACTCTATAAGTATGAACTGACAATAAACATCCCTTCTGGGTTTCATCTCAAAGAATTAAAGTGTACAGAAAGAGTCCATTCAGTGGAATGCTTTGAAAGAGTTATTCAATTACTTTTGCTTCCTTTATAAACCTTTTCCTTTTCAAATGTTTATGTTAAACCCCTTTGAAAATTACCACTGTATCTGCTTGCTCTACCCATTCAGTCAGGGCCTTCCAGATCATCACTTATTGAATAAAGAAGATCTGCTCCTTATTTATCCTCTGGCTATTTTTGCTGATTATCTGAAAATATTAAATCAATTGAGAAAATAATTGACCCCTAAAGAACAAGCACAAATTGCAGGTGCCTTGTGTCTGAACTGGAAAGAGCTAGGGAGCTAAATTAGAATTATTAAGGGACATCAAGTTATGGAGGGCATAGATGGCACATGGGGGGACTGGGAGTTATTTTTTATTCATTCACAGGTGTTGCTGGCTAGATCAGCATTTATTGCCCATCTCTAATTGCCCCAGAGGGCAGTTAAGAGTCAACCACATTGCTGTGTGTCTGGAGTCACATGTAGGCCAAACCCAGGTAAGGATGATAGTTGGGAGATAGTGAGGATGCAGAAGAGTCAAAGTAGATAAAGTATGGCACTGGGAAAGCACAATGTCAGGTAGCATCTGAGGAGTAGGAGAGTCGATGTTTCAGGCCACACCATTCTTCAGAACTGGGGAGGGGAAAGGGGACTGAGAAATAAATAGGGGGAAGGTGTTTGGGGCTGGGGGAAAGTAAGTAGGAGGTAATTGTGATAGGTTGGTGGGGAGGAAGATTGGCAGGTAGACCAGGTCAAGAGGGCAGATCTGAGTTGGAGGGTTGGATCTGGGATGGGCTGGAGGATGGGGAGATTTGAAAACTGGTGAATTCAATGTTGAGGCCATATGATTGTATGCTCCTGAGGCAGAAGATGAGGTGTTCCTGGTCCAATGTCCCGGTGGCCTTGTATTGGGGGTGGAGGAAGCCCAGAATAGACATGTCATAGGATGAATTGAAATGGATGGCCACAGGAAGGTGGGGTTGGTTGGTGCGTACGGACCAGAGATGTTCCCTTAAACAATTTTGAGAATTTGGGCTCGGTCTCTCCGATCTAGAGGAGACCACACTGAAAATAAATGTGGTTCGAGGGTATGCAAGTAAATCTCTGTTGAATTTGGAATGATCCTTTGTGGTCTTGATTGGAGATGAGAGGGGGTTGTGGGCCCCCAGCCCTAAACCCCTTCCCCCTATTTATTTCTGAGTCCCCTTTCCCCTCCCCAGATCTGAAGGAGGGTGTGTCCTGAAACATCGACTCTCTTACTCCTCAGATGCTGCCTGTTATTCTGTGCTTTTCCAGCGCCATACTCAACCAATCTGGCTCTTCAGCATCTGCAGTCCTCACTATCTCTCAACTGCCATCCTTACCTGGTTTTGCATCTCTTGCAGCAGCATGGGAGGGTGCCAGGTGTGGAGAGGGGATTGGTGGAGAATGTGAACCTAATAAGGGAATTGTGGTGGGAAAGATCCCTATGGAAGGAGGAAAGGGGTGCGGACAAAAATATGCTTTCGGTGGTGGGATCTGACTGTCAACAAAAATAGCGGAAGATGATGCACTGGATTTGGAGATTGGTGGGGTGGAATGTGAGGACCAGTGAATACTAATCTTGTGGTTGCAGGGGATGGGATTCGAGGACAGAGGTGCGGAAAATAGAGGAGATGCGATTAAGGGCATTGTTGATCACAGGGGAAGGGGAATTATGGTCCTTGAAGGAGGAGGACATCTGGAATGTCCTGAGGTGGAATTGCTCATCCTGGGAGCAGATAGCATTTTCTTTCCCTAAAGGACATTAGTGAACCAGATGGGGTTGTCCAACATTGGATTTGTGGTCATCATTAAGCTCTTCAACTGATGAATTCAAATTCCATCTGCCATTCGAACCCGGGTCCCCAGAACATTATTTGGGTCTCTGTATTAACACTCAGTGATAATACCACTAGGCCATTGCCGCTCCTTATAAGTTGAGTAGAGTGAAGACTGAAGGACTTAACAGCCTTTAATGCAACTGGGCTAAAATCCAAGAGGAACAAAGTGAGCCTTCTGACCACCTCATCTTGGCAGTTGTCTGTCTCCATTGGCAGCCTCTGAATTGCCAACTAATCTGTTGGAAGATCCTGAACACTGACTAATTTGCAGAAATAATGTGCATTTAAAAGGTGCAATTCACTAATACATTATGCCCCAACTTTATTCATAATATACAGAGTATTTTTGATGTAGTTACTGGTACCTGTTTTTCTGCCTCTGAAGCTCCTGTACACTCGGGTAACTTTAGTCCCACTTGATTCTGTTACAATATGTGTTTCCAACACAGGCTGCTGTCCAAGATGGCTGTCGATATTGCACGTGGTGTTCAGTGAGTGACAATGTTCTCTAGTGACAGGATTCTCAGGTGTGCCAGTATTTCTGTATGTATACACAGCTGGCATTTCACCTGACACCCTGACAATTTCCAAAGTGCTGAATATGAATAAGCTTATGCAGTCAGCTTTTGTTGTTGAGCAGAGCGTACATTTCACTACAGTGTTGTGTTAAGCGGCAGAATGACTGTGGTGTCGAGAAACAATACATTGAGCCTGGTGTGCTGTTTTGAAAGAGTAACTTTGACTGATCTGAACTGTTAATTGTACAGTGTAACATGTAGTCAAGAAAAATCTCAACCATAGTTTGCCTCCACCTTCACCTCTATAGTCTCTGCATTAATCACTTTCTTTCACTGCCTTTCTCTGCATTTGTTTTTAAACCTTTGTCAGGGAGATAATTCCAGTCTGATCAAAGATTTCAATTCTCATTCATTCTGGCAGAGCAGCAGTGTGTTTTTATGGGAGGTGCTGGCATTCGTTCATCTGGTGTGATGTTCATGACTTTGAGGAGATAACATGATGTTTGAGAACATTCACACACATTTGCATTTTGATGCTGGTAGTCAACCTATTGCTGATGAGTTGGCTCACACGTCTGGAGCAAATCCTTGCAAATAAGACTGTTTGCACCCTTCATTCCATTCCTATCAAGGGAGGAATATTGTGTGAACCTATATGGGCTGCATCATCTCCATAACACTTGGTAGCTTGGTAATGACATACCACTTTAATGCTCTTTATCTACTTATGGTGGCTTTGTATGTAAGTGCAGCAGTTCATTGCAGCAAGAAAGTACTCAGGTAAGTTGGCAGATTTGGGGTGATTGAAATAAAGACATAATGTTGAATTTCTCAGAATAATTTAAAGCTCAAACGGAAGCCATTCAGCTCATTGAGATTATACTGGCTGACAGTGGAGCAATACAGTCAGTCCCATTCTTCATTCCTGTCACCCTGCAAGTTTTATTCTTTCAAATGCTCATCCAATTTCATTTAGGAACCATTGATTGTTCCTGCTTCAACCACTCTGAGAAGCACAGAGGTTCTAGATGATTGCCACTTGTGAAAAATGTTGTTCTTTACATTTACCTGCATAACTTGTTCAAAGCTTTTGTCTGTGCATAGAGTCAGATTTTACTTACTGATGAATTGTTTCTATTATTCTGGCAGTGTTCTAATATGTTGACCTCATCGTGTTCCTTGAAATCTGTCCCTTTTCAAGGCATAGGACTGAGAAACTATAGTAAGGTAAGTTCATAATCACACATGATGGACTTGGATGAGTTGTATATTATTTATACTTTGAGATATTAACATATTATTTATCTTGCATATCAGAGCGTGCAAAAAGGATTTACAGGAATAATACTAGACTTGGAGGTTGAAACTCTCATAAAATGTTGAACATACCAGGCCCTTCTCCAGACAAAATGGAGCCTGGAAATGATCTTATAGAGGTCTCAAATATTAGCTTGGATTTAATAAACTGCATTCCTATGTATTACGGCATTTCGTGTGTTGTTATTCTCATAGTATCAGGAGGAAGCTCATCTGCTGTGACATTCATGACTTTGAGGAGATATTTGGGAACGTTGATCACCCGTCTGCATTTGATGCTGGCAGTCAGCCTATTGCTGAATGAGTTGGCTCACGCATCTGGAGCAAATCCTTGCAAATGAGACACTTTGCACCCTTCATTCCATTCCTATCAAGGGAGGAATATTATATGATTCTATCACTTTAGGATATGAAACAAACGTTTTCACTCTTTCGGGCAGTTCTTGTCGTGTTAGATTATTGGGTACTGTGTCTGTGTTTTTTGAAGCTGATGATTGTCAATCATTTGCTAGTTTCTAGCTTGACTTTTAGATATTTTTAAGCAACCTGTTCATTTGAACCTTGAACCCTCTGACCTCAAGGTAGGGACACCACGTCCGTGCCATATGACCACATTCTAGCTTGATTTTTACAGTGAGTGGTTGTCTGATGGGAGAGGATTTGACTTCATTGTATGTGTTATTAAGTTAAGCAAATGAACTGTACAGGCTACAATGATTGTGAGATAGGTATTGAGACTGTGAGCATAAGTGATGATTAGCATCATGAGCTCTCGTGGTACAGTAGTAGTGTCCCTACCTCTAAGCCAGGAAACCTGGCTTCAAGTCCCATCTGTTCCAAATGATATGCAATAACATCTCTGAGCAAGTTGCTTTGAAAATATCTAGGTGACAATTGGCCATTGCCAGGTAAAACACTTTCTCCGTTGTAGTGATGGACAATGGATAATAATTGATGGAGGGTGGAGAAAGATAAGAACTATAAATTAGCATATTTAAGGTGATTGGTGTAGTGAGGAAACAGATTCTTGTGTTTTAGGTTAATGTTGATATGGGAAAAAAATGTTCCAAATGACAATCAAGGAAGAAAAAGAGACAGGATATTTATTCAGCGGCAAAGATGACAGAGAACAATGTTTGGAATGAACTAGAGATTGGGAATACACAAACAGCATAACACCTTTGGTGTGAGACCTTTATTCTTCAAGTGCAACGATTTTTGCTTGTCAGATGCTACTATCATGTCAACAAAAGCAATTGCATTTATGTAGTACCTTCAACACAGTAGAATGTCTTTACAGGTTTGAATGTCAAACAAACCTTGACACTGAGCCATGCGAGGAGATAGTGGGGAAAGTGACCAAAAGTTTGGTCAAGGAAGTACCTTTCGAAGAAAAGGAGGTGGAGAAACCGCGGGAGCACAGGCAGAAATTGCTTAAAAAAACTCAGCAGGTCTGGCATCTGAGGAGAGAAAGCAGAGTTAACATCTTGAGTCCAGTGGACCCCTCTTTAGAGCAGTTCTCTAACCCTCCTGGAGACAGGTTACTGGATCTGAAATGTTGACTCTGCTCTTTCTCTACAGATGCTGCCAGACATGCTGAGATTTTCCAGCAATTGCTGTTTTTGTTTCTGATTTACAGCGTCTACAGTTCTTTTGGTTTTTGTTTAGGAGAAATAGGGAGGTTTTAGTAACCCATTTCTAGAGCTTAGGACCCATACAGCAGCAGGTAATCATAGACACATCAACTTAATGCCCCTATCAGGATATTTTGCTACCTGAACTCAGGTTATTTGAATTGGATATAAGAGGGTTTGTTTTTCCCAGTGTGACCAGTTCAAGATCCATTCAATTACATAGTGTTTCAGTCAGGCTCTTTGTTTTGGTGGATTGATGCTCAGTTAATGTAGCATCTTGTAGCTTCTTAACACTTTGCCTCTGATTCCTTTGCAGTGGAGTGTCCCCAGTCTAGCCAGCACTGAAATCTCAGGAAGGAAGAAGAGCAAAGGAATCAAATCAAACTTTTTTGGAATAGAGGTCTTGGACCATCTTGAATGGCTGAACTGGGAGCCGGGGATAGAATCCACTAAACATATAATCTTAAAGAATGTACAGTTCAAAACTCAAAAACTCAAGTACAGGTGAGTTCTGGGCCAGTCTTGCAGGAGCTTTAATGCCTGTTATAAATCACTTCTACATCGCATCTAACCTTGAAGTTTCTGAGTCTTTTGACTTTTATTTTTTATGGGTCACTTAGGTTTGCATCATTGAGCTTTGAGGGTCACATTAGAAGTTTAAATTGATATTTTCATTCATTTGCATACATCTCCAGTCACTGATGTTATGATTTGGGATTGATACACTAAAGATTAAGCAACTGAACAAGTTGTTTTTGTCTTTTAGTTTCTCCTGTCTTCTACTCTTCACCATTTTCCCCTTTTGATACTTGGGTCTGTACGTACAAAGAATGCATCAAGTTAGTGTGCAGGTACAAAAAGCATTAGGCAAGGCAAATGACATGCTGGCCTTTACTGCAAGAGCATTGTAATATAGAACTAAGATGTTTTGTAACAACTGTACAGAGCTTTGCTGAGATGTCATCTGGAGTACTGTCTGCAGTTTAGTCTTTCTATTTAAGAAAGGGCATACTTGCGCTTGTCATGATATAATGAAGTTCATTAGATTGGCCCCTCGTGTGGATGGTGTCCTATGATGAAAGGTTAAGTAAATTGGGTTTATATTCTCTGAAGTTAGAAGAATGAGAGGCAATCTTATTGAAACGTTTAAGATTCTGAAAGAACTTGATTGGTTAAACTGTGAATTGTTTCCACTGGGTGTGGCACGGTGTCAGCATAAAGGACCAATATTTTAGAGATAATGAGATACTTGTCATATCTTGAACCCATAAGGTTGTGGATGCTCTATTTTTAGATTAGATTAGATTATCTGCAGTGTGGAAACAGACCATTCGGCCCCAACAAGTCCACACCAACCCTCCGAAGAATAGCCCACCCAGACTCATCTCCCTCTGACAAATGCACCTAACACTATGGGCAAATATCACAGAAGCTTTGGAAAGAGTGCAGAGGAGATTTACTAGGATGTTGCCTGGTATGGAGGGAAGGTCTTACGAGGAAAGGCTGAGGGACTTGACGCTGTTTTCGTTAGCGAGAAAAAGGTTGAGAGGTGACTTAATAGAGACATATAAGATAATCAGAGGGTTAGATAGGATGGACAGGGAGAGCCTTTTTCCAAAAATGGTGATGGCGAGTACAAGGGGGCACAGCTTTAAATTGAGGGGTGATAGATATAGGACAGATGTCAGAGGTAGTTTCTTTATTCAGAGAGTAGTAAGGGTATGGAATGCTTTGCCTGCAACGGTAGTAGATTCGCCAATTTTAAGTACATTTAAGTCGTCATTGGACAAACATATGAACGTACATGGAATAGTTTAAGTTAGATGGGCTTCAGATTGGTATGACAGGTCAGCGCGACATCGAGGGCCGAAGGGCCTGTACTGCGCTGTAATGTTCTATGGAAGAGAATTAAGTACTTTTGGAGTGTAATTATTAACATAAAATCTTACAAAGAAGGCCCTTTGCAGCTCCTCAAAACAACTATCCAATTCGCATCTCACTATCTTTTCTCCTGGTGTTCTCCCCCATAGCTTTGCATATGTTTACTTTTCAAATATAAATCAGATCTGATTTGAAAATTACTATTGAAACAATGTTTTGTTTTAGTGATTGAGGGGGTGTGCATGTCTTATTCTTGGCCATCATTTATTGCCCATCCCTAATTATCCTGGAGGATATGTTGGTTTGCTGCCTCTGGAACCTCTATCATCCTTGGGGTGTGGACAGTCACTCAATCTGTTAGGGAAGGAGTTCAAAGATTTTGATCCTGCATCAGTGAAGAAACAAGGATATAGTTTTAAGTCAGGATGATGAGTGACTTGGGAGGATGGTGTTCCCATACATCTACTACCCTTATCATTCTAAGTGCTGAGATCATGGTCTTGAAAAGTGTTGTCAAAGGAGGTTTGGTGATTTACTAGTGTGCACATTGCAAGTAGGTGGTACACACTGCTGTGCATTAGTGAAGGGAGTGAATGTTGAAGGTGTTGGAAAGGGTGTCAATCAGGTGGGATTGACTTGTCCTGGTTAATATTGAGCTGCTTCAGTGTTGTTGAAAATTCTGGCAAGTGGAGAGTGTCAATTTTGGGCACCAGCTGTACTGGAACTGTTTGGCTAGGACATAGCTACTTCTGGTGCACAAGTCTTAAGTATTATTGCTGCAATGCCGTCAGGGCCAATAGCCTTTGCAGTATCCAGTCCAATTGAATTGTCTGAAGATTGGCATCTGCCATGGTGGTGACCTCAGGAGGAGGCATGATGGATCATCCTCTCCATACTTCAGGCTGATGGTGGATACAAGTGTCTTATCTTTTAGAATGATGTACTGGGCTTCCCATTTATTGAGATGGGGATAATTGTGGAGCCTCCCACTGCTGCTGGTTGTTGAATAGTCCACCACAATTCACAAGTGGATACGACAGGACTGTGGAACTTAATCACTTAACCCTGCCTGTTGCATGTTGCTTCTATTGCTTGGCATGCCCAGTAATTCTGTGCTATAGGTTCACCAAGTTGACACCTGAACTTTAAGATATGCCTGGTGCTGCTCCTGGCATGCCTTCATGCACCTCTCATTGAATCTGGTTAATTTCTGAGCTTGGTGGTGCTGGAGAAGTGGGGGACATGTTGGCCATGAAGTTACAGATTCCTCAATGTTGAATACAATTCCTCAATGTGAAGATGGGCCATCACCTCCACAAGGACTGTGTATTGGCTATTCCTAACAATATTGTCATGAACAGCACATCAGCTGTCTTGTTAAAAGCAGATTAGGTTATTTTATCACAAAATAAATTTTTAAGTCATAACTCATTTGTTTCTGATAGCATTGCTTAAAAATTAAATTCTTATCTCCTTTGGTTCTTTTGTCAGTTACTTTAAATCTATGTATTCTGGTTACTGACCCTGTTGCCGTTGGAAATAGTTGCTCCTATTTACTCTTCATGATTCTGAATAATTCTATTAAATCTCCACTTGACCTTCACTATTAAATGGAGGATAAATCCTAAATTCTTCTATTTAGGTCACAGACCTCCCTCATGCTTAGCACCATTTTTCCAATCCCAACACGTTCTCTCTAGGACCTTGACATCCTTCCAACAGGATGGTGCTCCAAATGTTTAAAAATAATCCCTTCAATGCTTTATTTAGATGCCAGCTTTCTTTTAAAACTTTTCAAAATAAGTCTGCCTGTGTTTGAATCCCTCCATTCTGTTTTCTCCTGCCTACCTTCACCAATCCTACAACTCCAAATGATCTCTTCATCACTCCAATTCTGGTTAATTAAATTTCCAAGTTTCCTGACTGTATCAGTGTGACCATACGTTCAGCTGTCCAGGTTCTCAGTCATTTGCTTTCCATGGAGAAAGTGAGGACTGCAGATACTGGAGGTCAGACTCAAAGTGTGTGGCGCTGGAAAAGCACAGCAAGTCAGGCAGCATCCAAGGAGCAGGAGAATCAATACTTTGGGCATAAGCCCTTCATTAGGAATTTACTACTAATTTACTTCCTATACCTGCCTGCATTACCTTTTATTGTCCACCTCCATTAGAAATACCCTTAAAACCCAATGTGTCTTTAAGTGGCTTGGTGTCAAATATTTTATTGCAGTTGTAGATTTTAGTAAGCTAAGCAGTATTAGAATAATGCAATGTTATTGTTAGTTATAAATCTGTTTTCTGTTGCAGACCTCCAACTACTGAATTCTTCACCACACTGTTCCCACAGTCAGTGGTCTTGGGTGCAGGGACCTCTTACTCTCTGCCAATCACTTTTTGTGCTCTTGAGCAGGTAAAGGAATCAAACAGTATTGTATTGGTTTGCATTATTTCATATCTAAAATTTGATTATATAACATATATTTTCACCCGTTCTTCAGTATTCCTCCATATCATGCAGCACATCCAAGCTAAGTAGATGGTTTGCTCTTGAATGTCTCATAGAATCAAAGGAATTTACAGCACATGAGTAGGTTAATTCACCCATCATATCTCCTGTGTTATGATCCCAGCTTACTGGATAAGTCAGATACTAGACTGAAACCTGGCTTAATGGGTCATATTCTGATTTGTTTGATTTTAACAAAATGGTCTCTCGCTGAAGCATAAACAAGGAGTGCTGAAGATGTTGCTTTAGTGAGTATGCAAACAAGAGAAATGATGATAAAATTGAATAAGCTATCTACTTCAAATGAATATTTGAAGACTTTTTAACATGGTAAAGGCATAATTCCATTAAACTCGAACACACTGATAAAAATCGAAAAGTAAATCAAAATCTCTTGTATAGTTAATGTAGCCAAATGCTGAAGATGCTGGAAATCTGAAATAAATATAGGAAATGCTGGAAAAACTCAGATCCAGCAGCATCTGTGGAGAGAGAACCAAAGTTAACATTTCAAGTCTGATATGGCTTTTCTATATTCTTGTTTGACCAGCCCTATCACAATTTTATACGTTTCAGTGAGATCTCCTCTCATTCTTCTAAATTCCAGTGAATACATGCTTAGTGTATTCAATTTCTCCTCATACAACTAAGCTTCCACCCTGGGAATCAATCCAGTGAATCTTGGTTGTACATCCTTTCCGTCACATTTTTTTTGTGAAGGAGACCAAAACTGCAGTAATGTTATGGGTGTGGCTTCTCCAAGGCCCTGTACAGATGCATCAAGACACCTTGTTCCTACACTGAGATTCTTTTGCTGTGAAAGTGAACATGCTATTTATTTTCCTAACTGCTTCTTGCATCTGCTTCTTGCTTTAAGTGGCTTATGTACAAGGTCACTCTTGATGCATCAATATTTCCCAATTTGTAGCTATTTAAGTAATACTGTGCATTGTACTGCATTTGCTATGCATATGCCCACTCACTCAGTGTGTCTAAATTGCTTTGAAGCATCTTTGTTTCCACAACACCACTCTCAATTCCTCCTGGTTTGGTGTCATCAGCAAACTTACAGCTGTGATCTCTCTGAAACCCCATTAGTTACCACCTTCCTCTCTGAGAATCACCTATTTATTCCTACTGTCTGTTTTCTGTCTGCTAACCAATTATCAATCTATACCAATACATTACACCAAATTCCCACATACTTTAGTCTTATGTATCAAAATTTTTCTGTAAATCTGAAAACCCTACACCTGCTGGTTCTCCCTTATCTGTTCTGCAAGTGGTTGTATATGTCATGTTTGTATTAGGAGGATGAGGATCATCATAGATGCAAAAAGAATCAAGTTAAAATTTGCATCCTGATTTAGTTTGGAGTGGAGGGATTTAGACTGAAATGAGAAAATAGAATGTACAGTGACCAGATTAGATTTTGGTATAATTTCTGAGGGATAATTAGTGGAATAGATGCTTTTCATTCCTTAAACACATGATTTCTTTTTAATCATTCTGTTCAGAGATGTTATTATACACCTCTGGAACAGGTGGGATATGGACCTGGGCCTCCTGGACCAGAGGTAGAGACATTGCCACTACACCACAGGTGCTCCTTCCTTTAGCCCCTTGAGATTTCTTTGTCATCTATTAAGACTCTAGTTAGTATGGTTGTCATCTCAGCTGATCCTTCCTGCACCCTCTTTGATCTATTAGTCAAGAATCTGTCTTCTCTCTGCCCAGTGACTCCTCTTTCTCTGCTCTCTGGGGAAGATAGTTCCAAGAACTCATGATCCTCTGAGAGAAAGATTCTTTTAATCTTATCTTAAATTAGACTTAATTTTAATCTTATTTTTAGTCCGTGTTCCTTAGTTTGATCTTTCTCACAAGGGGAAATATCCTTTAAGCATTTACCCTGTCAAGTCCCTTCATATAGATGTCATGTTTGTGTTTTAGTTATTCATGCTGTTGTTATAAATAAAATAGAGGGTCTTGCTTGGCCATTTCAGTGGATAGTTAAGTGTCAACCACATTGCTGTTAGTATGGATTCATGCATGTAGGCTAGATCAGGTAAGGATGGTAGATTACCTTCCCTAAAGGACATTAACAACTGGTTAGAGTTTTCTGTCAGTTTAAAGTTTGTTTCATGGCCACTGATAATAAGGTTATGGACTGGGTTTTTGTCGTGAAGTGTAAGTTGGAAAAATTCCTGATCCTGTAAAACTTCCCCAGGAAGGAATAACCTCCCCCTTCCCCACCCCCACCCCCAGCAGCATATTTGTATTCCATGGAGGTTGGGTCGGATGGAATCAGGCCTAACCAAAAGGAGGTTGGCCCAAAATAGCCACAAAAGCAGATGGATGATAAGGCCATCAGGATAGAAGCCATGCTTTCATTTACAGGGACGGTGATGAATATTACTGATGGATATCAAGCCCTCACACTGGAGAAGCTGTCCTTCTACGCTGCGTCTGTCCAGCCACTCCAAGGTTATGCGCAATCAATCATGGCATTGAGCTTTGGTTCTGGATGTTGGTGTTGTGCGTGAGCCTCAGAGGCTTGAGCAGCTGGAAAGAAAGTTGGAGGGAAAGCTGCTCCTCAGTCTCTCCACATTCCTCCTTGCCTTATCTATAACCCCTTAAAGTATCCATGATCCCTCCGTTCTTCTGATGTGTGCTCTATTGTCACTCACTTAAAATCCACCACGAGCAAACATCAGATGCCATATAACACCAGTGGGAAGACTTAGACTTTCAGTAGTCTAATAATAACTCATCTTGTTCTATTCAAAAACATGTTATACTAAAATAAACGTTGGATCCATTGGAAAAGCGTTAATCCTCTGAAGTCACTATTATAAATACAAACAAACATTATAAACAATTAACAGCCATATCACCTCTCATCAAAAATTTTTAAAACAGTGTAAAATTGGCAAACTGAGAACATAACCTCCTACCAAAATTTCCTTTTGAAAGTCTATTATGTATTTTTGAGCTCAGTTGTCAAAATTAACCAATATAGCTCAAAACATGGGACCTACTGAGACTGTAAGACCTGTATCTCTGTTAAACAATTCCAGATACTGTTTTCTTTTAGTGTTGTATTGGAGCTAGGACCTCCATACTTGTGACTCTTGACATCGATGTAATAACATACATCTAGTTATAGAAAACTCCATCAAGGGGGGGTTTGTAATACCACACACACAATGGAGCCAGTAACAACCGAAGTATTGTCCACAGCCTGGCGCTCTCAGCCTTATCCCAAAATGTGCTTGAAGTATGCAAGTAGGTATGAGACTCAGAACTGGGTGACTTTTAAAGATCTTTTGGGTTTGCCCAACTTGGAAAATATCATTGAACCTTGTGACTTACTCAAAACACGCCAGTGGAGATAGGTATTTTCCTATCGCCACCTTTTCTCATCACTGCCACTATATTGTTGGACTAGGGCTGATTCAATAATTTTTGAAGACTGGTGCCTGAAAAACACTAACTTTGCTGGAACATATTTATTTTAACCTTTAAACTAGTTTCTCTCTGTGCTTACCTTTGTTTTTCTATATTTGTGTCATTAACTACATTTGAATTCCTCAGATGCTGTGTTAAAGTTTGACTTCATGCCTCTAAATCCCAGTAACATAACCATTATGCTATTGCATTAGGGTGAAGATAAAATCATATAAATGCCTCCCCCTCCTTCAATGAGATACTTTGTCCTTGATTTTTTTTTGTCTCCTTGCAGAAAAACTATGAGGATCGCATTGTGTTTGAGACAAAAGCTGGGTCATTTACTATTCAGCTGCGTGCTTCTCTGCCCTCCCATGATCTGGAGATTCCCGAGTGGCTGTGCATACCACCATGTGCAGTCTACGAAAGTTCAGAGGTCGCATTTTACTTGCATAACAATAGGTAAGGCTGGAAGACCATATGAGCAAGAGAATCTCTGTTCCACCTTTTCATGAAGGGTCATGGCTATCTGTCCATGGCCTGGTTCCCATAGCCTTATCCCATGATTGTTGAAATGTGGTGGAAGTACGAAGGTAGGTCTTAAACCCATCCCCTTGCTTTGGATCCAGTTTTATTTATTTGCTTGTCTTGGTTAAAAAAAAACTAGGCAAAAGTGAGGACTGCAGGTGCTGGAGATCAGAGTCTAGATTAGAGTGGTGCTGGAAAAGCACAGCAGGTCAGGACTGAGTCCTGAGGAAGGCCCTTTGCCCGAAACGTTGATTTTCCTGCTCCTCGGATGCTGCCTGACCTGCTGTGCTTTTCCAGCACCACTCTGATCTAGACTCTTAGTAAAAAAAAAACCCACCAACCTCACATTTGAAATGATAAATGGAGATTTTTTGGGGAGAGACTTCTACCACCCTTTACTTAAAACTGTGTTTCCAAAATTTTCTCCTGAATTCCCTGGCTCAAACATTAAGGATGTGTCACCTCATCCTAGTGTCCCCTGTTGAATTTTGGAGTATGAGAGACTAAGTCCTATCAAGAATTAACAGTGATCTCTTGGGAGAAAGTGGCATACACTCATGTCTTGGGAGATTTTGAGAGTAAGCACAGAGAGAAACTAGTTTAAAGGTTAAAATAAATATATTCCAACAAACTTAGTGTTTTTCAAAAATTATTGAAACAGCCCTAGTTCAACAATATAGTGGCAGTGATAAGAAAAGGTGGTGATAGGAAAATATCTATCTCCATTGGCATGTTTTGAGTAAGTCACAACGTTCAATGAAAGCTGACTAAAGTGGTACAGGAAATTCATTCGATTTCACATCGCATTGGGTCTTCATAATAGTGTATTGGAGCTAGGACCTCCATACTTGTGACATAAAAATGCAACCACTGGACACAGTGGTTGATTTTGTGGATTACATCCAGGTTACCGTAGAGACTTGTGAGGTTAAAGCCACATATTTGAAAATTATTGACACATTTTGTATGGTATGTACTGCACACAAATCAAAACTTTTCACTGAACCAAGGTAAGTGTGACAATAATAAATCAAAGAATTTTGACAAACACCAAATTTGATAAATGGACCAAGAGATGTAGGAATGTACCTACGGATTTATTCCAGATTTGCTGCTGATTAGAAGAACACTGAGAATGGGGTAATCTGAAAGAGGATCCAGTTCACAACAGACGATAAATTGGGCTAGTAAATGATGCATTATCAGATAATTTGCAGTCCTGAAGTGACTTGATTCTGCTGAAAGTAATCCAATTAAGTAGATAAGGAGGCAGAGCTGAGTGTAATCAGAGGAGTGAATGAGTGAGAGCCTGAATCTCAAAGTAACAGACATTATTGAAATTGTGAAACATTAAAGCGAGGAAAGGTGGAAGAAGACAGAACTTGTAGTCAGAAAATCAACGACAGTAATTGGCGAGGAGAAAGTGAGGACTGAAGATGGGGGAGATCAGAGCTGAAAATGTGTTGCTGGAAAAGCGCAGCAGGTCAGGCAGCATCCAGGGAACAGGAGAATCGACATTTCGGGCAAAGGGCCTTCCTCAGGACTTAGTCCTGACCTGCTGTGCTTTTCCAGCAACACATTTTCAGCTGCAGTAATTGGCGGCAGCCCATACTAGATATTGTTAATAGTATAGAGAAAGGCAGAGAAGGGCCTTTCCGAAGAGGAGTCATATCAAGCTCAAAATGTTAACGCTGCTTTTCTCACTCCACAGATGCTGCCAGACCTGCTGAGTTTCTGCAATATTTTCTGTTTCCATAAGGCTGTAGAATAATAAAGCTGTGGAAGGAGAAGTTAGTCAGTAGATGAGTGTTTAGCTAAAGTACGGAAGAGGTCAATATCTTCTAAACTAGACACTAAGCAGATTCTGGCATGAACCACTAGAAGAAGCATCTGAGCAGCTCACGATGTTTAGAGGGTCAGTGTGGACTCCATGGTCAGTGACCGAAATGTCACATATTGTCACTTTGAAATGTTTTCCTCTAATGCTTGGTCAGTGTAAAGGTGATTCATTTTAAATGAATTAACAAATGGTAATCTGAAATGAAACACACCACATAGAGTGATTATGTTCTTCAATGTCAAGATTCTCACCTTTGTGCTCAAACCCCTTCATGGCCTTGCCTTCCCTTATTCTCTCTCTAACGTATTCCAGACGGTGAGGAATCCACTGAGACCTTTGTGCTTCTGCACTTCTGAATTCCTGACTTACTCTTCTTATACCTTTTCTGGTCATATCTTCATCTGTCCACAAGCCCAGCTTTGGAATTCTGTTGCTAAAACGCTCTTTAAACTAATGTACTACTTAAAATCTATGACCTTTGACCAAGTTTGAGGTCTCTTGCATATTATCACTTCACGTGTCAAGTTTTATTTGATAAGCATGCTGACAAAATTACTGGGTTTAAAGGCATGATGTAGAGATACGGGTAGCTGTTGTTTCTGCTAATGCTATCATTGTTAATTGTCCCCACAGTCCGCTTCCCACAAGCTTCCATTTTGAAGTGCCCAGTCCTTTCTTTATCGTGCCATCTGATGGCATGCTGCCACCGTGGGATGACTACAAGGTTAAGGTTCAATTCCGACCAGAGATCCCTAACATATTTGATGTGATTGCTATCTGCAAGTTCGGAGATGATGAAAGTAAGAAATACTTAAAGCTGGAAGCAATAGGTGAGAATTGATTCTATCAGTGTTCCAACTCTGTAATAAAGAAAGAAAAGCAAAGGAGTTGCATTTATATCAAGTCTTTCACAACAACAATGCCTATTGCTTTTTAATTCATTCGAAGGACGTGAACATTGCTTACAAAGACATTATTTGTTACCCATCACCAATTTCCTTTGATAAGCCACCTTTTTGAATAACTGCAGTGCATCTGGTGCAGACAGAGCATTGCTGTCAAGAGGGGAGTTCCAGCATGTTGACCCAGTTACACTGAAGGAACTGCGATCACGTTTCAAGCCCAGATTGTATGTGAGCGGGAGCATTTGCAGATGGTGCCATTCCCCTGTGTTGACCTCATTCTTCTAGTGTTAGAGGTTGTGGATTTGGAAATTGTTGATGAAGGAACCTTGATGAGCTGCTGCAGTGATCTTTTCGATCATATGCAATGCTGCCATGTGTGCTGGTGGATGGGATGTAATCCTTCACACTATATAATTCCTTGTGTAGTAACCTCAGGTTTCCTCTTTATCCACTTTGCTTGTTACTTCCTGAAAGAATTCTAATTCTAATAAATTAGTTTTTTAAAAAAAAAGACAATAGAGACAAAAAAAATAAAAATGTTTTATCTTCCTGAACCCACTGGGTGTTAATAAGTATCCTATTACCACTTCCTTAATAATAGATTCAAGCAATTTGATGATTATAAATGTTGGGCCAACCATTTTCAGCTTCCTGTCTTCCTCCTTTATTGATGAACTTGCTTCATTAGCTACTTTCCAATCCATTGGGATCTGTCTACTTTCAAAGGGATTTTGGAAGATTGTAGTCAATGCATCTACTATCACTGCAGCCAGTTCTTTTAAAACCCTATGATGCAGGCCACCAATTCTGGGCCAATCACTCTGCAGCACCTTTTCAGCTCTTAATTTTTCAATATCTTTGGCAATTTTTCCAAGTTTTCTACAGTGAGAAAATTATAAAATACCTTTACCAATACACCACCATTTCCCTTTTCCATTATCAATTTCCCCAGACTTATTCTCTGGAGGTGAAAATGTGTTGCTGGAAAAGCGCAGCAGGCCAGGCAGCATCCAGGGAACAGGAGAATCGACGTTTCGGGCATAAGCCCTTCTTCAGGAAAGGTTCCTGAAGAAGGGCTTATGCCCGAAACGTCGATTCTCTTGTTCCCTGGATGCTGCCTGGCCTGCTGCGCTTTTCCAGCAACACATTTTCAGCTCTGATCTCCAGCATCTGCAGACCTCACTTTCTCCTCAAAGATTATTCTCTGGAGGGTCAACAGTACCTTTAGCCACTCTTTTCCTATTTAAATACTTGTTGACACTGTTATTTGTTTTATATAATTGCTAACTATCTTTAGTTATTCATTCCTTGCTGGTTCCTAAAATCTATCCACTCTTCTGGACTGCCTCTAACCTTTGCAAGTTTGTGCAGTGTTTCTTTCAGGGTGATATCATCCTTAATTTTCCGATGTAGACACTGATGATGCACACCTCTCAATTTTGACCAAAATACTTTGGATGTTGGGGATCTCAAATAAAAACAGGTAAGTGTTCGAGATGCTCAGCAGATCTGACAGCACCTGTGGAGAGTTACAGCCTATGTAGTCGAAGGATTGATGGTGGAGTGATGGAAGCTGGAGATGTGCAAGAACCTTCTTAAATAGTTGCTAATATCTTTGTTAAAGCAGATTTCTGAAGAAGAGACAGATCTTACTTGAAACTTTAACTCTGTTTTACTCTCCACAGCTGCCAGACCTGCTGAGTTTCTCCTCTTTCTGTTTGGGGGAGAAAAGCTTTATGTTCTAATCATGTCATTTTGCTCCACAGCCAAGTACCCTCATCTCCTGGTGAGCGCACTAAATGAACAGTCACAGACATCCTCACGGGAGGATACACAGAGCATCTTAAACTTTGGACACGTTGCTGTTGGCAGCACCGTTATGAAATATTTGGAGATTCATAACTTCTCTGTGGTAGGTTTTTCTGGAAAGAGATTTGACAAAAGGTTGGCTGGCAAGATTTTAGTCATAGAATCATAGTAATGTACAGCACGGAAGCAGACCTTTTGGTCCAAAATATCCACGTCAAACAGATATCCTAAATTAATCTTGTCCCATTTGCCACCATTTGGCCCGCATCCCTCTAAACCCTTCCTATTCATACACCCATCCAGATGCTTTCTTTAATAGAATCCCTACACAGTAGAAACAGGTGATTCAGCCCAACAAGGCCATACCAACTCTCCGAAGACCATCCCACCTCCCTATTCTATCCCTGTAACCCATGGCTAATCAACCTAGCCTGCATAGCCCTGGACACTATGGGCAATTCAACGTGGCCAGTCCCATTAACCTGTACATATTTGATGGTGGGAGGAAATCCAGTTTGTATTGCTTGCTAAGTGGAGTATAACCAGTACACTGGACTAACTGGACAGATGAAGAACTTTAAAAGATCATAAGACAAAGGAGCAGAAATTAGGCCATAGAGTCTGCTCTGCCATTCAATTATGTGTGACCGGTTTTTCAACATCATTTTCCCTCTTTCTCTCTGTAACTTTTGATGTCATTGGCAATCAAGAACTTATCTATCTCTGTTTTAAGTATACTCAATGAGGGCTGATAGGATTACGTGAAGAGGGAATGAGGGCGACACGGTGGCACAGTGGTGAGCACAGCTGCCTCACAGCGCCAGAGACCCGGGTTCAATTCCCGCCTCAGGCGACTGACTGTATGGAGTTTGCACATTCTCCCCGTGTCTGTGTGGGTTTCCTCCGGGTGCTCTGGTTTCCTCCCACAGTCACAAAGATGTGCAGGTCAGGTAGATTGGCCATGCTAAATTGCCCGTAGTGTTAGGTAAGGGGTAAAGGTAGGGGTATGGGTGGGTTACGCTTCGGCGGGTTGGTGTGGACTTGTTGGGCCGAAGGGCCTGTTTCCACACTGTAATGTAATGTAATCTAATCTAATCTAATCTAAAAAGGGCAATGGAAACAGATTAGATGGTAACTATCTAAAGAGGATTGAATGAACATTTGACAAATCTTCTTCAGGGATGTGGGGAGGATGCAGGAGGGTGAGATCAAATGAATAGCTCTTTCAAAGACCCCAGTCAGGACAGGCTCGATGAGCTGAATGGCTTTCTTTTCTGTGTGATAGTTCGCATCATCAGGCCAAGCAGGCACTGGGTTAGATGCTGAGTCGAGCTGCCTGTATACTGTTCCACCAAGGATCAGATACAGCATGAATGAGATAACATAGGAAAGATTTACATTTAAATGAAGCAACTTTGGAACGTTCCAAAATGTTTGTCCTTTTGTAGTACTGTCCCTACTTTCATGCTGACATGTAGATAGAGTAAAGCTTCCGTTACCAGACAATATCCTGTAAAGCACATAGCGGTGAGCTCCCTCAACACAAACACAAACTCGGAACACTTCAACCCCAGGGCATCAATGTGGACTTCACCAGTTTCCTCATTTCCCCTCCCCCCAGCTCAGCACTGCCCTCATGACCTGTCATACCTGCCTATCTTCCTTTCCACCTATCCATTCCACTCTCCTCTCTGACCTATCACCTTCATCCCCAACCCCATTCATCCATTGTACTCTTTGCTACCTTCCCTCACCCTCCTCTCTGACCTACCATCTCCATCTCCATCCCCATCCCCATTCACCTATTGTACTCTATGCTACTTTCTCTCCACCCCTCTCATTTATCTCTCCACTCTGCAGGCATCCTGCCTCTATTCCTGATGAAGGGCTTTTGCCCGAAACATCGATTTTCCTGCTCCTCGGATGCTGCCTGACCTGCTGTGCTTTTCCAGCACCACTCTAATCTAGACTCTGGTTTCCAGCATCTGCAGTCATTGGTTTTTTACCAAACACAAGCTGTTCCAGGTCAGATGTAACATTTTGTTATTAAGATTATAAATAAGGGCATCTCTTTTTAAATACTTCAACACTAGAAAGTGGCTTACTGTTGCTCGAACTTATAGAGTTGCATACAATTTACAGTTCAGAGATGGGCAACTCTGCTCAACACGCCTACCTTGGCATTTAGCCAACGTATGCATGTCCTGTTATTCCCTCTTCACCTAATCCTATCAGTATAAACTCTGAACACTGTTCTCCCCCTCAATTAAAGGAGGTTACTCTGTGCGATGATTATCCCTATGCTGTGTGGCAGTAGTGTAAGCCTGGTTTGGCAGTACAAATCCACAGCTCTCTGACTCTGAACCAGGAACAGAAACAAATAAGCACTGGTGAGGTGCCTTTAAATCCAAATGGTCAACTCTCCTGGTCTCCATTCCAGTCCGCATGTCCTTTGCTTTTGCACCCCATCCTTGTGTCCTATCCCCACCTCCCCTCCCCCTCCCCGTCCCCCTCCTTAAGTCATTTGGTCAGGAGTTGACTGTGTTATCCCAGCATCAATGTTGAGCATGAACAATGGCTCTCAGCAGTCAAGAGTGCCACCGACTGGCACATTTGTGTCACTGCAACCTTATGCAAAACCGAATTTGAAATTCTGTTTGATCTCTATGAAATTCCTTATTACAAGAGCAATAAATTTACTACAAAAGTGAAGTAACCTACATTGTTAATGATATACTTGCACTTTATTAATTCTATGTAATTTGATGTAAAAGTTGAAATCCTGCTATGATCTTTCACTGAAAGAAGTTATACAGATTGATTTACTGTCGAGTGTGAGTCTTCTTGTTAATAGCTGGCAGGGTGCAATAAAGTGTAGGTGCTGCATTATCAGAGGCTCTGTCAAACAGCTGAAGTGGTGAATTAAGATCTCTCTTGCACTCTTGGGTGTCCAGAACAATATTTATTTCTCAATCAACCTCACTAAAACAGATAATCTTAAGGAATCATTTTCAGGCTGTGGGTGAAGAGCATAAGAGCACTCCTGCATTGCTGCTTGTCAGCTTATGTTGTGCAAATTTGGCTGACTTCATTGGCACGGATCAGGAGTGTGATGGAATACTCCCCACTTGCCTGGATGGGTGCTGCTCCAACAACACTCCAGAAGTTTCACAAAATCTAGGATAGAACATCGTGATTGTTTAGCACTACATCCTCAAACATTCCCTCCCTCCATCACTGGCGCTTAGTCGCAGCAATGTGTGCTATCTACCAGATGCATTGTAGAAATTCCCCAAGACTCTTTAGATAGCACCTTCCAAACCCAGAACCACTGCCATCTAAAAGGACAAGGTCAGTAGATACTAGGGAACACCACCACCTGCAAGTTCACCTCCAAGCTGCTTACTATCCTGACTTTGAAATATATTGTTGTTTCTTCAGTTCATTTGGGAATACCACTTGATATTGTCGAAATATCTCTGTAATTTCTCTGTAGATTCATTCCACTACGTCCTTGCCATTGGTTGGTGGCTTTTAGAGTACGAAAGGCGCAGCAGGTCAGGCAGCATCCAAGAAACGTCGATTCTCCTGCTCCTTGGATGCTGCCTGACCTGCTGCACCTTTCCAGCAACATATTTTCAGCTCTGATCTCCAGCATCTGCAGTCCTCACTTTCTCCTAGAGACTTTTAGAGTACACCTAATTGCACATTAATTCCCCAGTGAACTATTCAAAGTTTAAAGGAGTAGACATGGAGAAATTGTTTCCATTATCCAAAACAAGGGGACACAATACTGGCATTAAAGCTAGGCCATTCAGGCACAAAATCAGGAAGCACTGTCAGAAATCAGTTTCTCCAAGAATGCAGGGGAAGCAGGTGTGGGGGTGGGGGTGGTTTGGATCTTTTAAGGTGGAGAAAAAGTTTTATTTTGGGTGAGAGTGTCAAGGGATGAGGCAGAAAATAGACTGAATGAATTTGAGGCCCTGATCAGCAATAATATTGTAGGGTGAAGCAAGCCTGGGGGTTTGAATAATTTTACACAGAAATCATATCCATTTTCAAGTACAGAAAAGGACTTTTGGCCTGTGTCAGCTATTTACACTCTAGTCATCTCCAACTCTCTGAGACCTCATCCCAACAACATTCTTTCTATTGCTTTTTCCCTGATGTACTTGTTGTTCTTCCTCCTAATTGTATCTTTATAGCATTCATCTGAATTACTCTTATTGGTGATTAGTTCCATAATATAACCACTTTCTGGATGAAGAATTTTCTCCTGAATTTTACATTAGATTTACTAGTCACTGCCCTCTATTTGTGACTCTTAGTTCTAGTTACATCCATAAGTCCTGCTTCCATGACTCTGAGTGAAATGACCAACTTATTTAGAGCATTGTTTCAAGCATTGTAACTCACAAGCCAGGACCTGCTCAATGAATTGACACAGGATTCTGAAAGCTAGCTACTGGAGGGATGTTTTCATTTAATTATGTGGAATAGCCGGTGTTGGACTGGGGTGGACAAAGTTAAAAATCTCACAACACCAGGTTATAGTCCAACAGGTTTATTTGGAAGCACTAGCTTTCAGAGTGCTGCTTCTTCATCAGGTAGCTGTGAAGCAGGACATAAGACACAGAATTTATAGCAAAAGATTACAGTTCTGGGTGTAAGTTTGCTTGCTGAACTGGAAGGTTTGATTTCAGATGTTTCGTCACCATACTAGATAACATCGTCTGTGAGCCTCCAGTGAAGCACTGGTGTTAGTGACTCACTTTCTTTTACGTATTTAGATTTCCTTGGGTTGGCGGTGTCATTTCCTGAGGTGATGTCATTTCTTCTTCTTTTTCTCAGGGTGGTAAATCGGGTCCAAGTCAATGTATTTGTTGATAGAATTCTGGTTGGAATGCCATGCTTCTAGGAATTCTCATGTGTGTCTCTATTTGACTTATCCTGGAATGGATGTGTTGTCCCAGTCGAAGTGATGTCTGTCCTCATTTGTATGTAAGGACATTAGTGATAATGGGTTATGTCTTTTTGTGGCTAGTTGATGTTCATGTATCCTAGTGACTAGTTTTCTGCCTGTATGTCCAATGTAGTGTTTGTTACAGTTCTTGCAAGGTATTTTGTAAATGGCATTAGTTTTGCTTGTTGTCTGTATAGGATCTTTCAAGTTCATTAGCTGCTGTTTTAGTGTGTCGGTGGGTTTGTGGGCTACCATGATGCCAAGGGGTCTGAGTAGTCTGGCAGTCATTTCTGACTGTCACATACAAAAGACCCTATATAGACAACAAGCAAAACAAATGTCATTTACAAAATAGGTTGCATGTTTCAGTTCATTAATAGTTTTAAGTTACATTCTCAAGATAACTTAAGGTTTATAACAAAATGGTGATAAAACATGACAGTGCATTAAAGGTGTGAGGTTAGTGGCTGTCTGTATCCCAACCTTGAGTCAGACTTGTTCTGTTTCCAAAGTGGGATTTATAAAATGTCACATGGATTGACTACCTGCAGATTGTGTGCTTTTTGAGCAAAATAGAAGATATCTGCAAATATAATTTTGCAAATGCAACTTCGCCCCATAAACTCATATGTATGTGTGTGTGTGTGCGCGCGCTTGCTTGGTAAAGTGTTTGTGAGTGTGAGGTGGAGTATAAGCCTGGGAGATGGCGTAAGTGTGAGTGTGGTGTGTGTATATGTGTGTGTATGAGAGAGGGTGTGTGTGTGTGTGTGTGTGTGTGTGTGTGTGTGTGTGTGTGTGTGTGTGTGTGTGTGTGTGTGTGTGTGTGTGTGTGTGTGTGTGTGTGTGTGTGTGTGTGTGTGTGTGTGTGCACGCGTGCGAGCTTGTGTGTGTGAGAGTGTATCATGTAGTAGGATCACCTGAGGTGTGACATGAACCCAAGGTCGCAGTTGAGGCCATCCTCATGGATACCGAACTCGGCTATTAGACTTTGTTTTATAAAACCTTAAGTTATCTTGAGAACGTGACTTAAAAGAAGTCCTGGGATTTACTTATTAATGAACTGAAACCCGTTACCCATTCTAAAAGATGAAAGATTTAATAGCAATCTCGGTTTGTTCAATACAGATATATCGTATCAGTTGCGTGACACTATGATCTTTTGATATAAATTCTGTGTCTTATGATCCTGCCCCATAGCTACCTGATGAAGGAGCATCGCTTTGAAAGCTAGTGCTTCCAAATAAACCTGTTGGAGTATAACCTGCTGTTGTGTGATTTTTAACTTCATATCATTAGCCCAGGATAGATTGAATCCAGTTGTTGTGACGATTTTAGCAGTGGTGAGACATTGAGATATTATAAATTTGACTTTGAATCTGTTTTGTCAGTGTTTTTTTAGCTGCTGTTTATTTGCCCTGTGTTTCCAGGTGAACAGTTCATTTCGAATCGTGCATTACCGGCCCCCTGCACCACTCATGTCGGAATTTGTTTGTGAGGTCAGTGAGGGCACTGTCCAAGCCAGCAGCAGGTTCCAAGTCCCCATTATGTTCACTCCTCAGACTGTTGGTACTCAAAGTGTTGATTACTTCTACGTGATGCGGCCCAACAATAGCTCTACATCCGTGCTGAAGGCGATTGGATCATGCAAAGGTACAAATTATTTCCAACACGATAAAGTCAAGCTAAAACAATGCAAAATCACTGATAAGATGTCCTTTTAAGCGTCTCTCCTGTCTGAGCTATGATCCTGCATTTTTCTCTAGTTTCTCTCCTATCTCCCCTCCTGTCATATCTGACGTCTGTCCTTGGGATGCTGAATCACCCAAATTCCCCTCCTGCATCAACCTTCCACCTCCTTTAATTGATTCACCTGTCTCTCCCCAGGTGCTGTCCCCCTCTCCTTTGAATCTGACATCATTTGCCCCCTCCTCAAACATCTATCTCTTGACCTCTGACCTTGCAAATCACCATCCCATCTCCAACCTCCCTTTCACCTCCAAAGTTCATGAGCAAGTTGTGACCTCCCAAATATATTATGGACTGTTGTTACATAGTGAAAGGGGAAGAACAGCTGGAAATGCTATCCTCAAAGCAGCACGGTGGCACAGTGGTTAGCACTGCTGCCTCACAGCGCCAGGAACCCGGGTTCAATTCCCACTTCAGGCGACTAACTGTGTGGAGTTTGCACGTTTCTCCCCGTGTCTGCGTGGGTTTCCTCCGAGTACTCCGGTTTCCTCCCACAGTCCAAAGATGTGCAGGTCAGGTGAATTGGCCATACTAAATTGCCCGTAGTGTTAGGTAAGGGGTAAATGTAGGGGTATGGGTGGGTTGCGCTTTGGCGGGGCGGTGTGGACTTGTTGGGCTGAAGGGCCTGTTTTCACACTGTAAGTAATCTAATCTAAAAAGCAGACATGAGATGGGAAAGGAATTAAAATGTATGTTGATTGGATTAGATGAAGAGGAATGGCAGGATCTCTTCAATCAGATTGCATCCCTCCTTGACACTGAAACAGCTTTTATCAAAGTCCCAATGATATCCAATGTAACTGTGACAAAGGTAAACTTACCCTGACAGTTTGTCTTGATCTGTGATGCAAGGTGAATATTTTATAATTCATTCTTGAGCTGTTTGAATTGGCTGGGAAGGCAAGAGAGTGTGTTTTGAGTTACCTCCTTCAAATGGTGACAGGCCACTGGATATCTTGCTAGGCTGATTCAGAGAGCAATTAAGGGTCATCTGTACTCCAGTTGGTCTGAAGCCACATATAGGCCAGGCCAGGTAAGGATGGCAAACTACCCTCCCAACCAGCCTGTGCTTGCAAAAGCAAAGCACAGTCTCCAACATTAGATTTGATTCTGCAATTGGATTACGTGGGTTAAATAATACTTTGTTTTTGAACCAATTGTACAACCAGTCAGATTGGCAGTCATTCTCAGTGGGGTGCACTTGTACTTACTGGAAGTTAAATCTCTTAAAATAGAAGGCCTTGTTATTTGTGGATAGAATAACCATGTACTCATTGCACTTATTCTAACAAAGCAGCTGATGATCATTGGTAAAAGCATTGTCCTGAGGATTGAACCAATCAGAATTAACCTCTTTGGTTTAAATTTAGTCAGAGCTTGCCAGTTAATTGTCAGTCGTCATCTAATTGGGGCATTCTCCATGACAAGTCAACCTGTCAACCAATCCATATGCTGTTCTCATACAATATCAAAAATGGAACTTTTTGCAAATGTTCCAATGAGTAAAAGACAAAAAGCTCCAACAAAATGTATCTTCTTTCAGCAACAATTATTTATTGCAAAATGACTGTTTTTAAAGAACATTAATCGTCGAGATTGGTTTTTGAAAGTTTATTTTTGTTCCTTTATTTAACTAAGTTCTGCATCTGCCAAAATAGGAGTTGAATTTAGGTCTCTTGGATTACAAATCCAGCCACCAATTGTAACCATTGTTGGAACCACCAAGGCTACTTCAACAATAGTTTTTAAACTGAGCATCCAGTGCGCTGATGATTGTTCGCCATCATCATCTTGATGGAAATTATAGAATAGAAATAAATGCGAGCCCACCCAGCAATTCTGGTAACTGAGCGAAAAAAAAAGTGTATTCTGAGAGAGGAGTTCCTTAGATTTGGGCCACTTTTGGGTAAAGAGTTGAATGCCATCTGTGGGTAAAAGAGTGGGAGTGTTGGAAACATGTCCTATGGGCTAAGAGGGATAGAAGGCGTAGTAAGAGGATGGAGAGATAGAGTTTTGTAAGGCCATAGATGTATTTCCAAATGTACAAATATTTGTTGTTCGAGCTTCACTCTTGCTGAGCAAAATGTAATCTGAATTGTAGAACACAGTTGCAAATACAAGTCCTTCATGTGGGGCGGCAATGTGGCTCAGTGGTTAGCACTGCTGCCTCACAGCGCCAGGGACCTAGGTTCAATTCCCGCCTTGGGCAACTGTTTGTGTGGAGTTTGCACATTCTCCCCATGGGTTTCCTCCGGGTGCTCCGGTTTCCTCCCACAGTCCAAAGATGTGCAGGTTAGGTGAATTGGCCATGCTAAATTGCCTGTAGTGTTAGGTACATTAGTCAAGGGTAAATGTAGGGGAATGGTTCTGGGTGGTTGCTCTTCGGAGGGTCGGTGTGGACTTGTTGGCCCGAAGGGCCTGTTTCCACACTGTATGGAATCTAATCTAATCTATCATAGCCAATCAAATTTCTCATTTCAATATATAACCAATTCTCTTTTGAAATTAGTTCTGCCACTCTTCCATACAATGCATTCCAATGCATACTGACTCAATGTGTAAAACACTTCTAATTTCTAATTACCTTAAAGTTTCCAGGTCTTAATCTTCTCGGCAGCAGGAAGATTAATACCAGGAATCTTTCCTTTCTACTATCTCAAAACCCTAACTTCCTGAATACCTCAATGGCTCTCAAAGATGACTCGGTCAATACCAGGCTTTTCTTAATAGAAGAGGTTGTGTAAGCTGGGCTTGTACTCATTGGAGGTGCAAAGAATGAGAGACCTTATTGAAAAATATAAGGCTTTTAGGGAGCTTGATAAAGTAGTTATGGAGACATGGAGTTGAGGGTTATCAGAGCAGCCATGATTTCATGAAAGGTCATAGAAACCCTACAGTGTGGAAGCAGGCCATTTGGCCTATTGAGTCCGTACTGACTCTCAGAAGAGCATTCCACCCTGACCCACACCCTATCCTATCCCTGTAACTCTGCATTTCCCATGGCTAATCCATCTTGACTGCACATCCCTGGACACTGTGGAGCAATTTAGCATGGCCAATCCACCTAACCTGCACTTCTTTGGACTTTGGCAGGAAACCAGAGCACCCGGAGGAAACCTACGCAGACACAAGGTGAATGTGCAAACTCCACACAAACAGTCACCCAAGAGTGGAATTGAACCCAGGTCCCTGGCGATGTGAGGCAGCAGTGCTAACCACTGTGCCGCCTCTGGTTCAATTTCATTGAATAGTGGAGCAGACGTGATAAGCCAAATGGTCTCTATCTTTTCCTATGTCTTAAGGTCTCATGGCTCAGATTTTTGATGGAGAATTGTCAGTGTTAAAAGACACTTAACTGCAACTTTAGGCTTTAGTGCATAGTTGAGCACAAGAATCATGAAACAATGGCCTATTATTTATTGTGCCCCCACAAGCTGCACCATGGATCCTTCTGCCCTCCTGAGCCAGAAATCAGTGAAATCAATTGATCTGGCAAGTTGATGGTCTAGTGGCACTGTCACCACACTAGTATTCTAGGCCTTCATTCCTGATGAACGGCTTTTGTCCGAAACATCGATTTTCCTGCTTCTCGAATGCTGCCTGACCTGCTGTGCTTTTCCAGCACCTCTCTAATCTGTTATTCTAGAAGCCCAGGTATTGGGGTGTTGAGTTCAAATCCCATCATGGCAGCTGGTAGAATTCAAATCCAAATCCTTGTAATGAATAAATCTCAATTTGAAAGCATGATAATGGTGACAATGGAACAATTTGTCAATTATTTTAAAAAAGATATCTGGTTCAATAATATCTGTTAGAGTATGCGATCTATTGCCTTTGTCTGGTCTGACCCATATGTGACTCCAGACTCTCTCTATTGTGGTTGACTCTTCACTGCCTGCTGAATGGCCCAGCAAGCTACCCAGGGACAGACAACAAATGCTGGCCTTACAAGTGATGCCCACATTGCAAGGATGAAAAATAAACCTTCATTTGCCATGTTGCTCTTCAAATATTAATAACTATAAGCTTTATTCACTTAGATTTGACTGGAGTTTTAATTGCAATCTTAGCAATAACTATGCTGAGCAATTGATCTTGCCCTGAAAGGTAATGGAATGTTGTTAAATATCTCTTATAATTAATTGCATTTTTTATTTCAGCTCTGACCCATCTGTGTCACAATCTTTATTTTGCTTTGTGTAAAACGTTTGAAAAGTAATTTAATTATTTGTGCTTTTCATTTCCTGAAAATTCTTCAATGTGATTGACTGCATAATGATGTTGCTAAAACTCATGCTGAGAACCCCCTTTAAAGAATGCTGTAGTCAATAGTTGGGTGGGAGAGGCAAGGTTTTGCTTTAGAGGCCTTTGGATGGCTCAGTAAGGCTTTCTTTGCGATCAACAGCCCTTGCTTCACATCTTCTCTTAACCTTATTTAGTTTAATAAGAAAGGCCTGGGTTCTTTAGAATCCCCTCCTTCCTGTGCAGAGAAATATGGTCAACTCTGATCCCTTTCAGGTTTCTCAAAGTTAATTTTGAGAGACTAAACTGAGCCATTAGGTGGCAAACTGAAGTGTGAATATTTTCAGGCTATTGATTATGTAGAGAAGCACAGTCAACATAACCTGATTCTTACTCAGTGCCTGCATGCTTTGGTTCAGCAGTGTTCATTAGGTGACCGGAGGAATAGGCACTTGGGCTGAATTTCAGAATTCTTGATGTTTCGAGTTATGACATCTGGGTGAAGAGGGTTGGTAATAAAGCAAGAGAAAACCTAAAAGAAGGAAAGCAAAGAAATATTTGCATTTATACTTTACCTTTCAAAATCCCACAAAATGAAAACGCCTTATTAATCTATTTTTGTGTTCATGAAGATTAATTTAGGGCACTGGAATAAAATCAATGGGCCTGGCAGCGTCTATGGAGTAAGTAACTAAGTAATGTGTTGAGTCAAATAGGACACCTTCTGTTCATCTGTTTCTCTGCACAAATGTTACCAGACCTACTGCGTAATTGCAGCAGTTTCTGTCTTGATTTCAAATTTTCAGCATCTAAGGACAAGGGCAGCAGATACATGGGAACACCATCATCTGTAAGTTTCCCTCTGAGCCACTCACCATCTTGACTTGGAAATAGATCACCATTTCTTCAGTGTTACTGGTCAAAATCCTGGAATTCACACCTTAAGAGCATTGTGGGTCAACCTTCACTTATGGACTTAGCAGTTCGAGAAGTCAGTTCACCATCATCCTCTCAATGGCAGCTAGGGATGGGCAATAAATGCTGGCCCAGCCAGTGGCGCGGATGTTGCACAAGTGAATAAAAGAAAGAAATAACTCTCCTGCTTTTCTGTGAGATAGTGCATTGAATCATAGAATCCCTACAGTGTGGAAACAGGCCCATTGGCCCAACAAGTCCACACCGACCCTCTGAAGAGTATCCCATCCAGACCCATTCCCCTACCCTACTACTCTACATTTTACCCCTAACTAATGCACCTAACTTACACATCCCTGAACACTATAGACAATTTAGAATGGCCAATTTGGATTGTGGGAGGAATCTGGAGCACCCAGAGGAAACCCACGCAGACACAGGGAGTATGTACAAACTCCACACAGTCGCCTGAGGCTGGAATTGAACCCGGGTCCCTGGCACTGAGGCAGCAGTGCTGACCGCTGAGCCACGTGCTGCCCATTGAGATCTTTTGTTGTCCCCTTGAGAAATCAATCCGCAATTTAATATATTTTCTCCAAGTTGGCATTTCTGACACTGCAGCATTCCCTCATCACTGCACTGACAATGTCTGCCTGAATTAACATGTTCAAGTTCCTAAAGTTGAACAAACAATTTTCTCACCCCCGGTTGAGCTGAGGGTGCTACTCAACTGAGTTAGGGCTAACATTGTATACAGTCACTCCAATACTAGTTTCACAGGAACAAAATATGAATTTCTGGCAAAAATGTAGCTGGTAATAAGGAAAGGCAATTGGTCAAATAACAATATTTTGATACTGCAGCATCTTCAGAGAGGAAAGACAAGTTAGAAAGAGAAATATAATGATTAAGGGAATATATACACTACTTATTTTCTTGATCCAGGCCCAGTGGTGGCACTTGCACACCTGAAGCTGAATTTTGGATGTGTGTTTCTCGGAGAGACAGTGACTTACGTTACCGAAATCAGTAACACGTCAGATGTACCAACGTATTACCAATTTGAAATTGACTGCAGTCAGAGCGTGTTTGTCATTGACCGACCATGCGGCGAGCTGGGAGGGGAGTCAACAGAGAGGCTGAGGGTAACATTTCGACCCTCGCATGCCATAAACTACTACAGAAGAGTAGCTTGCCTTATTCACCATCAGGTACAGTGCAAACAACAATAAAATGTAGCATGGAAAGTCATTTGTACAGGCCATATCCATTGAGAAAACTAAGTTCACTGAACAAGGCTCAAATTTTCTGTCGAGCAATTAAACAAAAATACTCATTGTTATTGGGCACCTCTCGAGACTTCTGGGTATCCCAAAGCACATGACAGCTATTGTCGCACTTCTGCAGAGGAGGCATTGTGGACTGTGGCAGTCATTCAGTTGAAGTGTAATTAATGATTCATTGTAGGTATTTGGTTTGGGTAGTCAAATAGACATTCAAATACTCTGTCTTGTCTCACTTAGAATTTTATTCCTGTTAATAATAGGATCACTTATGTTATATTTTTCAACGAGGATACGCCTTGCAATTTGCGCTTTCTACTTCCACCTTTTTCGGTAATTATTAAAAATGGTCCCTTGTGATAAGACCATAAGATTAGATTAGATTAGATTCCCTACAGTATGAAAACAGGCCCTTCAGCCCAACCAGTCCACACTGACCCTCCGAAGAGTAACCCATCCAGACCCATTTCCCTCTGACTAATGCACCTAACACTATGGACAATTTAGCGTGGCCAATTCACCATGACCTGCACATCTTTGGACTGTGGGAGAAAACCCACGCAGACACGGGGAGAAGGTGCAAACTCCACACTGACAATCGCCAGAGGCTGGGATCGAACCTAGAACCTTAGTTCTGTGAGACATCAGTGCTAACCACTGAGCCACCGTGCCACCCCTATCGGAGCAGAAGCAGGCAATCCAACCCATCGAGCCTGATCTGATAATTCTCAATCCCACTTGGCAGAGAAATGCAGAGTTAACATTTTGAGCCAAGTGGTACTTCGTTAACTCTGTTTTTCCTCTCTTCACAAATGCTGCAGACCTGCTGAGTTTTTCCAGCATTTTCTGTTTTCATGGCCTGACTAGTGCATTAGACCATAAGACCATACAGTTTCAGAAAAGCCTCCTTACTTTTATGCTCTGTTCCCTTATAAATAAAGATAAGCATTCAAACTGCCTTGGATGCTAACTTTTTATGACATGTGGACGCATGGATAAGGACTCCCAAATCCCTCTGTTCTACAACTTTCTCCATTTAAAAATATTCAGCTCCTATATTCAGTGTCAGAGTCAGAGATGTACAGCACAGAAACAGACCCTTTGGTCCAACTTGTCCACACTAACCAGATAGCCTAATCCAATCTAGTCCCATTTGCCAGCACTTGGTCAATATCCCTCTAAACCCTTCCTATTCATATACCCATCGAGATGCCTTTTAAATGTTGCAATTATACCAGCCGCCACCACTTCCCCTGCCACCTCATTCCATACATTCACCACCCTCTCTGTGAAAAAGTTGCCTCTTAGGTCCCTTTTATATCTTTCTCTGCTCACCCTAAACTTATGCCCTCTACTTCTAGACTCCCCCACCCGATGGAAAATACTTTATCTATTTATCCTATCCATGCCCCTCATGATTTTATAAACCTTTATAAAGTCACCCCTCAGCTCCAGGCGAAACAGCCCCTGCCTATTCAATCTCTCCCTATAGCTCAAATCCTCCAACCCTGGCAACATTCTTGTGAATCTCTTCTGAACCCTCAGTTTGCTGGTTTAAAAAAAGGACCAATTTATCCCAAATCCAGAATTGGCTAACTAACAGGAGGCAAAGTGGGACCAGCTAAACTTTGTAACTTGCAAATTCTGCTGTAGGGCAAGGAAAGAAGCCAATTTCTCAGAATTGGGTATCGTGCTGTGGTAATAGATGGTCCTAAAGAATCTCCCTGAGTACCTTTGAGTACCTCGTTGGCATTTATTTATTTACTCATTCAAGGTTTATTAGATTATTGTGGATTTTTGGACTTAATGCTAAACCCCAAAGGTCAGAATCTCTTGTTTGGGAATAACCATACTAGCATAAGGAACAATCACTAACTTAGGGGGCAAACTAACAGGGTTAATTGGACAAAACATAATATTTGATTTTCCGTTGTGAAGATATGATGATGTAGAAAGCCGACATGGGTCAATCGCTCTTTTAAAATCCCACGCTTCTGGGATCTTCTTTTCTCCACTTCTTCAGGCTAATGCTTTGATAACTTAAACTTCTTTATATATTTCAAACACACACACAGATGTGGGATTCAAGATGTTTCATTCAGTTAACTTGTGCCTGTACAATTTGCTAATTTGCCACAATATGCCACCAAAGTGAGGGATAGGAACAGACAATATGGGAAGGTATTTAATTAGGGGAGGTAAAATTATACTGCTGTTAGACAAGTGCTGTGGAGTATAAATTGGGAACAATTGTTCTACGGGAAATGCACAACAGAAATGTGGAGGCTGTTTAAGGAGCACTTATTGTGAGTGTTAGATAACTTTCTCCCACTGAGACAGGCAATAGTATGGTGAAAAGCCTTGGGTGACAAGAGAAGAGAAGCTTCTCGTCAAGGGGAAGAAGGAAGCTTACTTAAGGTTGAGGAAGCAAGGATCTGGCACAGCTTTGGAGGATTACAGAGTAACTCAAAAATGGACTGAGGAGAGCTAGGAGGGGGTATGAAAAAGCCTTGGCAGGAAGGATTAGGGAAAACCCAAAGGCATTCTACACATACGTGGGGATAAGAGAATGATCAGAGAGAAGGTAGGGCTGATAAGGGATAGTGGAGGGAACTTGTGCCTGCAATCAGAAGAGGTAAGAGAGGCTTTAAATGAGTTTTTTGCTTCAGGATTCACTGGATAGAGGGACCTTGTTGATAGTGAGAACACTGGACCAGGTCAATAGGCTTGAACAAATTGATATTAAGAAAGTGGATGTGGTGGAAATTCTGGAAAGTACCATAATAGGTAAGTCCCCAGGGCTGGACCAGATATATCCAAGGTTACTATGGAAAGTGGGGAATGAGGTTGCTGCACCTGCCAAAGTGCATTACCTCTCATCTTCCCATATTATATTCTGCTAAGTTTTTGCCCACTCGCTTAACCTGTCTGTATTCTTCTGCAGACTTTGTTTCACCCTCGCCATTTGCCTTTCCATTTATTTCTGTGTAACTCACAAGGTTTGATGCATTTACTTTCCCCACCTGAGTGACAAATATATATTGTAAATAATTGTGGCCCCAACAGTGACTCTCCTGGCACTCTGCTAATTGGAGGCTGCCTTCCTCAAAATGTTCTCGTTATCCTAATTGTCTTTTATTAGCTAATCCTGTATCTGTGCTAATGTCCAACCTCTAACCATGAACTCTCACCTTATCAAGTACCCAAATATGTGTTACCTTATCAGACACCTTCCGGAAATTCAAATATATGGCATCCCAGCTTCCATTTAGTCATCCTGCTTGCTGCCTCTTTAAAGAATTCAGATTATTGAGTATAGGAGTTGGGAAGTCATGTTGATGTTGGTGAGGCCACTTTTAGACTACTGTGTGCAGTTGTTGTTGCCTGCTATGGAAAGATATTATTAAATTGGAGAGGGTTCAGAAAAGGTTTACCAGAATGTTGTCTGGACTGGAGGGTTTGAGTTGTAAGGAGGGGCTTGATAGGCTGAGACTTCTTCACTGGAGCATGGGAGGTTGAGGGGTGACCTTATAGAGGTTTATAAAATCATGAAGGCATAGATACTTGGGGAGGCGATGGCCTAGTGGTGGACTGTTAATCCAGGGACCCAGATAATGTTCTGGGGACACAGGCTTGAATCCGACCACGGTAGATGTTGGAATTTAATTTCAATAAGTATCTGGAATTAAGAATCTAATGATGACCATGAATCCATTGCCAATTGTTGGAAAAACCCTATCTAGTTCACTAACGTCCTTTCAGGGAAGGAACCTTGCCTACATGTGACTCCAGATGCACAGCAATGTAGTTTACTCTTAACTGCCTCGTGGGCAATTAGAAATGGGCACTTAATGCTGGCCTAGCCAGTGACACCCTCACCTCATGAATAAATAAAGAAAACAAAAATACGGTTAAAAGCAAAGGGTTTTTCTCTATAGTCGGGGAGTTCAAAACTAAGGTGAGTGGAGAAAGATTTAAAAAGCACCTGAGGAGCAACTTTTTCACACTGAAGTTGGTTTGAAAGATGAATGAACTGCCAGTGGATCTGATAGATGCAGGTGCAGTTGCAACATTTAACAGACATTTGGATAAGTACGTGAATAGGAAAAATTTAGAGAGATATGGGCCAGACGCAGGCATGTTCGACTAGTTTGGTTTGGCAACATGGTTGATGTTGACTAGTTGGACCAAAGGGTCTGTTTCTGTGCTGTAAGTCTCTAATAAATTTGGCAGATATCATTTTCCCTTCAAGAAACCATACTGACTCTGTTTGATCATATATTTTTAAATTTTTGCCATTAAATTCTTTATAATAGACTCTGACATTTTCCCAGTAATAAACATTAAGATACCTTGTCTATCGTTAACTTTTTTCTTTTCTCCTTCCCTTTCTTTAATAAAGATGTTACACTGGCAGTTTTCCAATCCTCGGGGTCTATTCCAGAGAATCTAAAGATTTCAGGAAGACTATTACCAGTGCATCCACTATCTTTGTAGCCATTTCCTTTAATATCAACGAATGCATTAGAACCAGGGCCTTATCGGTCTCTAGCCTATTAGTTTCCCTGCACGTTTTCTCTAGTTATTGTATTAATTTCCTCTCCTTTCGCCCACTGATTATTTAAGAACTTTGGAATTCTATTAGTGTCTTCTACTGTGAAAATTGATGCAAAGTGTTTATTCACCTTCTCTGTCATTTGCTGGTTCTCTATTATTATATCTCCAGTCTCATTCTTTAAGAAGACAAAACCACTTTGGCTGCTCTCTTTCCTTTTGCATATTTAAAAAAGTCCCTATTGTCAGTCTTGATATTACTTGTAAGTTTATCCTCAAAATTTATTTTCTCCCGCTTTCTCCCGCTTTTAAAACTTTCCCAATCCTCTGGTTTCCCACTAAGATTTGCCATATTATGTTCTTTTCTTTCGATTTGATGCTACCCTTACTTTGGCTGATTAGAGATGGTTGACATAACCCCTTCCTAAAATGCTGCTTTCTTGCTTGATTTTGTCTTTGCTGTGAGCCATGGATTGTTTTTGTTTAGAAAGTTATTTTTGTTCCTCAACTGTCTTTACTGTTTCCTCAGGGATTTTTTTATTCTGGCATCATTTATTAAACCTATGTCATTGCCCATCACCAGATTCAAAATGGCCTGATCTTGGTTGGATCTACAACAAATTGTCCCAAGAATCTATCCCGAATGCATTCTATGAATTCTTCCTTATGGCTTCCTCTACCAATATGACTATCCCAATCAAGATTAAAGTCTCCATGATTTATGTACTGTTTTTGTTACATGCCTTCATTATCTCCTGATCTATTCTCTGTCTCACTGTATAGTTACTGTTAAGGGGTCTTTCGACTATTTCTTGGAGTGACTTTTTCCCCTTTTTGTTTTTAGCCTCCGTCCATATGTATCTTACATAGAGTCATAGTGTCATAGAAATGTACAGTATGGAAACAAGCCCTTCAGTCCAACTCGTCCATGCCAACCAGATATCCTAACCTAATCTAATCCCATTTGCCAGCACTTGGCCCATATCCCTCTAAAATCCTTCCTATTCACGTACCCATCCAGATACCTTTTAAATGTTGTAATTGTACTAGCCTCCACCACTTCCTCTGCCAGCTCATTCCATATGCGCACGACCCTCTGCGTGAAAACGTTGCCCCTTGGGTCCCTTTTAAGTGTTGAAAATGTGTTGCTGGAAAAGTGCAGCAGGTCAGGCAGCATCCAGGGAACAGGAGAATCGATGTTTCGGGCATAAGCCCTGTTCCCTGGATGCTGCCTGACCTGCTGCGCTTTTCCAGCAACACATTTTCAGCTCTGATCTCCAGCATCTGCAGACCTCACTTTCTCCTCCCTTTTAAGTGTTGCCCCTTTCACCCTAAAACAATGTTCTGGACTCCCCCACCCCATGGAAAAAAGACCTTGTCTATTTATCCTAAACATGCCCTTCATGATTTTATAAATCTCTATAAGGTAACTCCTCAGCCTTCGACACTCCAGGAAAAACATCCACAGCATATCCAGCCAATCCCTGTAGCTCAAATCCTCCAACCCTGGCAACATCCTTGTAAGTCTTTTCTGAACCCTTTCAAGTTTCACAACATCCTTCCAATAGGAAGGAGACCAGAATTGCATGCAATGTTCCAAAAGTGGCCGAACCAATGTCCTTTACAGCAGCAACGTGGTTTCCCAACTCCTGTAGTCAATGCTCTGTCCAATAAAAGAAAGCGTACCAAATGTCTCCTTCACTATCCCCTCTACCTGCGATTCCACTTTCAAGGAACAATGATCCAAGATCATTTGCTAGTGCATGTATTCCATTCCGTAAGAACATGTGCCCCTTATTGAAATTTGTATTAACAAATTATTAGTGTTGTTACATGCATTCAAATGATTAGATTTTTAACTGGTACATCTGTTTGTCAGAGCTTTTCTTCCTAGGATAACAAAAGTCACTTGGAAAAACCAGATCAGTTAGAAACCTTATAGTGCTAGTATATTCTGCCATGGTAGGTTATTCAAAAACTTGAGTCTAGTTTATTTTAAGATGAGCTGATGGTTTTTGAGAATTGCAACTACAAGTATTTTTATTTAATATTATCATTAAAAAATTGCACAAACTTTATGTAACAACTAAGCTGAGAAGGAAAGAAAGAAAAGTGCATGAACTTTGATTTTTGTAACACTTTCTAAAAAATCATTTTCAGGATTCCCCAGCGCTCATGAAGCATGGTCCCATGGTTCTGATACTTGAGAAGTCTCAGGTATTATGAAGCAGTTTGCAAAAAGGTCAATAATATCAGTAAAGGAGACATGGAGGAAATTAGAAAGGCACAGAGGGGAAAGAAAATAATAATCTCTGTCAAGTTGAACGTTGCTTTCATGATTGGCATTGCCTCCATTTTGAGCTGAACCATTTATCCCTTCTTTCTCAAATGGTTGACCTGATATTTCTAAAAATATCTTTATTATTGGCTTAAACCATTCCCCGTGGTGCCCAATTCCACATTCTTGCAGTGCAACTTAGTGATTGATGTATCTATACTTTGAGATTCTGTGTTCCTCTACTCCCCCTAGACAGGCACTTTCCAAGTGATGTGACCTCTGTATGCTTCCTCACAAAATGTATACCTCCTATTTATCGGAGTTGAACGTTCTTTCCCAATCGCTTCCCCATTCTGCAAACGTTATTGGTTGCAGTCCTCCTGAATATTAATTATCCCCAATAATTTATGGAATGTGGCATTGTAGTGGCAATGCCACTGAACTAGGACCGCTGACCAACAGATTAATATTCTCAGGGCGTGGATTTGAATCCCACCATGACAGACAGTGAAATTTGAATTCAATAAAAATGTGGAATAAAAATATAGCCCAATTGTGAACATGTAAGCACCGTTGTTTGTCATAAACAAAATATCCGGTTTACTTATATCCTTTAGGGAAAGAAATTGGTCCTTGCTTGGTACGTGTGATTCCAATCCATAGCAATGTGGTTGACTCTTGACTGCCTTCTGGGAAATTAGGGTGCAATAAGTGCTGTCTAACCAGTAACAGCCACATCCCATGAAGAAATTTTAAAAAAGGTGCCATTATTTCATCCACAAAGTTAGAATTTGTGTTTCTGATATCAAAGTCCAAATTGTTAATTTAACTTATGAATAGTAATGATCCTTGTGGAACACCACTTCCCATTTTCTGTGATGCATCCTTACTCCCATTCTCTGCTTTCTGTCCAAATGCCTGTTGGCAATCCATTTTGCCATCATTCTACAGAATCTACACTCTCTGACCATTTTCATTCATATAGTTTGAGGAGCATTAACAGTGGCCTACTGATTGCATTTATTACATTACTAATGTCTATATTTTCTGTTAGCACCTCAAAAATTCAATAAGATCGGTCAAGCAAATATTTTTCCTTTTAGAAATACAAGCTGATTATTCATGATTATACTTCTCTTTTCTGGATGTTCTTCTATTCTCTCCTTTCAAAGACATTCAATTAGTTTTCTAATTTTAAAATGATTGGCCAAAAACCCAGTATATTCTGACACCTTAAGTAATTTACATTAGCTATCTGTAAATCCTCTGGAACCACATGCTTTCCAAAGGAAATGACTAAATATGCATTTTAGGTAAAAACAATGCTGGAAACCAGATTCTGGATTAGTGGTGCTGGAAGAGCACAGCAGTTCAGGCAGCATCCAAGGTGCAGCGAAATCGACGTTTCGGGCAAAAGCCCTTCATCAGGGCTTTTGCCCGAAACGTTGATTTCGTTGCTCTTTGGATGCTGCCTAAATATGCACTTTCCCAATCCTTGCCCTCCATCGCTTGAAAGATAAGGATAATATATGCACAGGAACACTACCACCTAGAGTTTCCTTTCCAAGCCACTCACCATCCTGACATGGAACTATATCAGCTATTCTTTCAACATTGCTGGGTCAGCATCTAGGAACACCCTCCCTAACGATATTGTAGATATCCCCAAGGACTGCAGCGATTCAAGAAGGCAGCTCACCACCACCTTCTCAGCAATAATTAGAAATTACCTTAGACAAGGTCTTTTCACCGGGGTAGGGGAGCCCAAAGCTCGTGAGCATAGATTTAGGGTGAGAGGAGAAAGATTTAAAAGGGACCAAAGGGGCAACGTTTTCACACAGAGGGCATTCATTTGTGTATGAATGCCAGAGGAAGTGGTGGAGGCTGGTACAATTACAACATTCAAAAGGTGTCTGGATGGGTATATAAATAGGAAGCATTTAGAGGAATATGAGAGAAATGCTGGCAAATGGAACTAGATTTATTTAGGATATCTGGTCAGCATGGATGAGCTGTACAACTGTGACTAAATGCTGGTCCAGCGGGCTTTGCTCACATCCTATGTGTGAATTAAAAATAATGTATAATGCTTTAGCTATCTCTTCCCTATATAGTTTTAAAATAAGCAAAGTAGTCTGTTGTGAACTGCTCTTGGATTTAATAATAACTAACTTTATTTGATAGTCCCTTGCAGATATCACAAACTATTGTGATGGATATGAAGCTTTTGAAAATTTTAGTAATCAAACTTGCCCTACCTTTATTACAGGATCCTTTATTCCTGGATCTAATTGGCACTTGCCACTCAGACCAGTTGACGCCAGCAATTCTGAAGCCCAGACACATTGAGTTGTATCGTACCAACATGGTGCGTGGACTGACATTCTACCCACCTGACATATTGAGTCTGATGCTACAGGAGGGCAAACTGCAGCTCGATGCTGATGGCACCCTGATTTTGGTTCCTGATCAATGTTGCATGATTGTGGAGAATAACAACAATGAGGTAAATGACCCTTTTTAACCCATTCACTTCCTGACACATCACCAATGTGCGAACTAGAACTAAGGCTCAAATCTAGAATTGGGGTCATTCATTCAAAGTCTATGAGAAGATAAACTTTGTAGCTCGGGTGCTCGTTGTTGTGGTTCTGTTCGCCGAGCTGGGAATTTGTGTTGCAGACGTTTCGTCCCCTGTCTAGGTGACATCCTCAGTGCTTGGGAGCCTCCTGTGAAGCACATCTGTGATGTTTCCTCCGGCATTTATGGTGGTTTGTCTCTGCCGCTTCCGGTTGTCAGTTCCAGCTGTCCACTACAGTGGCCGGTATATTGGGTCCAGGTCCTATTGGGGACAGATTCTATCAACAAACACATCGACCTGGACCCAATATACCGGCCACTGCAGCAGTTGGCTGGAACTGACAACTGGGGTCATTCATTTTGTTATTCTAAACACCAGTGTACATGCTTCAGGAAAAAACTGTAATAATATTGAATCAGATCTTTCATGAGAAAACGTAGCACACAATCCATTATTTCTAGGGAGGCAACGGCCTAGTGACATTACCAGTAGACGGTAAACTTAGAAATTCAGCTAATGTTCTGGACACCTGGGTGCAATCCCACCATGGTAAATGATGGAATTTTAATTCAGTTAAAGAATCTGGAATTAAGGGTCTAATGATGACCATGGCGTGGTTGTCAATTGTCAGAAAAACTCATTTGATTCACTAATGTCCTTTAGTGAAAGAAATCTGTCATCCTTACCCATCTGGCCTACTCCAGACTCTCAGCAATGTGACCAACTCTTATCTACCTTCTGGGCAACTACGGATGTGCAATAGATGATGGCCTAGCCAGTGACACCCACATTTCATGAGTGAATGAAGTAGAAGTCTTCTCCAGTACATCACACTACACAATTTCAATATGAATGGGTAACTCTTTAATGACCTGTGCGAGCTCACTCCAACATAAATTCTCAGATAAATTACACTCTTTACTCCAGAATTACAGTAACATTAATCTCAATTCTTATCAGAATTCTACCATAATATGTATGTTCCTTATGTATGATTACAAAATTATTGTATGTCATGACATCAGAATTATAATGTGGAGGCAGTAAGATGTATTTATGTGTCTGAAATTCATCCTGTCATCCTGTTGTCATGTATATTTGTCAAACTTTACTTCATTATTATAAACATTAATGAACAAACCAACCTCCTAGATGCTGAATGTAATGGACGAATTACATTCACACATTCTGTTAGTTCTCAGTAGAACCCCATCCCCCCACCCCCAAACATTTCTGTTCCTCCACAGTTCCCAGCTTCTTCATTCAGAAAATATATTTTTCCTTTTGAGGTGAAATATGCAATTTCCCTTGAGGGGACTGCCTTTAACTTCCTGTTTTACTCTGTGTGTTTAAATGTGTGCTTCATTCACAGGACTGTCCAAAGGCTCCATTATTGTTTCCCAATGTCCCTTCTATTGTTGAGTATTTTGATGATGGCATGCAAAATGATGTTACCATGTTTCCACCTCATGTCTCAGTCAGTGAGAGGAAGTTAGATTTTGGCAAGTGCCTGGAGCTCAACCAGATTAACCCTCTTCCTCTTTCAATGACGAATCACACAAAAGGCAAGGTCACGGTCCTCTGGACATCTCCACCAGGGAGCATCTTCACTGTGGTACCACAAACCATCGACATCCCTCCTTTGAAGAGTATGGCTTTCCGCATCTATTTCACTCCTGATAAGCTGAATATGCTATATGCGGCTGAACTGGAATGCTTTGCTTATTATAAGGTCAGTGGGTTAGAATTTCAGAATGTACTGTCAGGTTTTATTGGCAGATTGGAGCCTTGCCTCAGTGTCAGAGGATCATGGGTTCAAGATCCACATCAGAGATGTGAGCTGAGAATCTCTGGCTGGACTTCCAGCATGCTGCATGCTGCACTGTCAGAGGTATTGTCTTTCAAACAAGACACCCTAACAGAAGTCAGAGGTAGTTTCTTTACTCAGAGAGTAGTAAGGGTATGGAATGCTTTGCCTGCAACGGTTGTAGATTCACCAACTTTAAGTACATTTAAGTTGTCATTGGACAAGCATATGGAATAGTGTAGGTTAGATGGGCTTCAGATTGGTATGACAGGTCGGTGCGACATCGAGGGCCGAAGGGCCTATATTGCGCTGTTCTATGTTCTAACCATCCTCAGATGGGCATAATTGTGATCCCACAGTTTTATCTTGAGCTGGGAAAGTTTATCCAGTGTCATGGCTAGCGTTTATTTCTCAAACAGTGCTGTTGCCTAGTCCCTATCTAATTGTTGCTTGTAGGAACTTGCAGTGCTGTCATGTTTCCTGCATTGTAGCAGTGATCATATTTGACAAAACAAAACCTCACTGGCTACAAAGCACTCTGAGAGATCCTGAGGCTTTCTCATGAGCATGGCCATAGTGCTGAACTCTGGATGAATATCCAGCTGAATACTAATGTACTTAACATTCATCTTAAGTGCTTCCTTTTAGGGACTTTATGTTTGTTGCCTTGTCTCCAAATTGTTGGTGTCATTTACAGGTCATACGCGATTACCGTTTAGTAGATGATAGGACGTTCTGTCCACCATGGTCCCTCACAGTCAGTGTGCAAGCAAACACATTCCAGCTGGGACATGAGCATTTCGTTCCCAAATATGTCCTCAATTCTTTTGAAGTGGTAAGTGCATATTTAATTGAGCCACCTCCTTGATTTTAATCGGTGTGGTCAAAATGTTGGTGAAATCAATAACTTGAACCTCCTGTTCATTTTAGTCAGAGAGAACTGACATCAGTGGAAATATGGTAGTGGGCACAGATAGAAAGGTTGTAAGGACAGAGGAATCAGAGAAAGAATTAAAACTGGGAACTGCCTCAGATTATAAACTAACCTTTCAAAAGCAGGTAATTGCTCCTTTTCAAGAGTTTTCAAGAGGGGATCGAGAGACACATCCTGCCTAAAAAATAAGAAAAGGACTTAACATTGAGAGAGAGAGAGAGGTTTGCTTTTTAACTTGTTTCTGTTTAAGGAACACACAGATTTGTGTGACAATGTAAATTATGGGCAAAATTTCATGGGTCCTTTCTGGTGGGTTTACAAGTGGGGGTAAAGGGGCTGTGCAACTCTCCTTCTGCCCATCCTCTCCTCATTTGAGGGCTCCTCCCCAACCTCAATTTTGCTTCTCAGCCAATAATGTATGATAATGCTTCACTGAAAGCCCAAAATCCATTTGACTGTTGAAATACCTCTGCCCCAGGGAAAACATTATATTATTGACAGTTCTGGTTTCTCTGATCTATTCTGGCAATTGTACAATATTTATTTATACAAGATGATGTGGTTTCAAGTGCTTGTAGTTTCTGTCATTGATGTTTTATTTGTCTGAATGATTGAAGTTTTAGTTGTACAGAATGATTTTCTTTTTGCAATGACATGGAAAAGTATGAATACCATCAGCTGGGACCACATCTCTAGCTTTATATTCCACATTTATTGTTTGGATTTAAGCCCAACCAAATGCCATTTGCAATGATATTTCTAGCGTGTTACTCTGAACTTCTCATTTAATTATCACTAGCTTTTCCATGCTTTCTGCACGATCTGGTAATTGCTTAGAAGTGTCATGCATACTCTGCTTGAAGAAGATGCATCCTGATAATGCCTAACCAATTTCAAGGGTAGAGAGTCCTGGACCTGTGCTAAGAAATTTTGTCCCTGTATCCTTCTGTTTCATTACCTCATGACCATCCTTCTAATAATCTCTCTGAACGTACTTCTACCAATTTTTCTTGTGGTCTTCACCATTGACTCATATTTCATTTTGGGGTCAGTTAGCTTAATTGGCTGGACAGCTAATTTGTGAAGCTGAGTAACACCAACAGCACGGGTTCAATTCCTACACTGGCTCAGGTTGCCATGAAGGTCCCACCTTCTCAACCTCACCTGAGATATGGTGACCGTCAGGTTAAACAGCCACGAGTCGCCTCTCTCTGCCCTGTGGTCTGTAGGACTATGGTAGCTATCTGATATTTAATTTACTTTTTCCTTGGTGTTCATTTGTCACTCTATTTAAATATTCTTTAAAATGCAAGTTATATTTTAAGTATTGCTGACAAAGTTTGTTGCCCATCCCATTTGACTTTGAGGAAGTGTTGTGAACATGTTTTAAACAGAATAGTAGTAGTTTGTGTATGAGTTGCTAGGCCATTTCAAAGACAAACATGTTGCTGCGGAACTGGAGTCTCACGTAGGCCAGACCGAGTAAGGATGGCAGGTTTTCTTACGCAGAAAGGTATGTTTGTGAGCTAGTTGGGTTTATAAAACAGGTGAACATATCATGGCCATTTTTAATCAATTTAAATTCTAAAGCTGCCAATAGAGTCATAGAGTCACAGGGATGTACAGCATGGAAACAGACCCTTCGGTCCAACTTGTCCATGCTGACCAGATATCCCAATCCAATCTAGTCCCATCTACCGGCACCCGGCCCATGTACCTCCAAACCCTTTCTATTCATATACACATCCAAATGCCTCTTAAATGTTGCAATTGTACCAGCCTCCACCACATCCTCTGGCAACTCATTCCATACACGTACCACCCTCTGTGTGAAAAAGTTGCCCCTTAGGTCTCTTTTATATCTTTCCCCTCTCACCCTAAACCTATACCCTCTAGTTCTGGACTCCCCGACCCCAGGGAAAATACTTTGTCTATTTATCCTATCCATGCCCCTCATAATTTTGTAAACCTCTATAAGGTCACCCTTCAGCCTCCAGTGCTCCAGGGAAAACAGCCCCAGCCTGTTCAGCCTCTCCCTATAGCTCAAATCCTCCAACCCTGACAACATCCTTGTAAATCTTTTCTGAACCCTTTCAAGTTTCACAACATCTTTCCAATAGAAAGGAGACCAGAATTGCACGCAATAGTGGGATTTGAATTTATGCTATCAGGATTATTAAGCCAATCATCAGATTTCAATGTGGATTTTTGGTCTCCTAATTTAAAAAAGGGTGTAGATGCATTATAGAGAGATACAGCACGGAAGCATACCCTTCAGTGCAACCCGTCTGCGCTGACCAAGCATCCTAGTCTCATTTGTCAGCATTTGGCCCATATCACTCTGAAACACTTTCTGTTCCCATTAGAGGAAGGTTGGAGAAGGTTTACTTGACTGATACCTGAGATATCTGGTAAGGAATGTTAGACAGGCTGCACCTCTTTTGATTGGTGTTTAGAAGAAAGCGAGACCTTTTTGGAACAAAATTTTGAGAGGACTTGACAGGAGGCATGTGGGATCGTTGCTTGTGGAGGAGACTAGAACTGGCTGGGATCGGGCGCAGAGTTTAAAATTTTAAGGTGTTTCCCAATGAAAGGATTCTTTATCTCTGCGTTTTTGAGAGTCTTTGAACATCTTTTTCCCAGAGAGTCTTGGAAGCAGGATCATTTTAGAGGCAGAGTTAGATTCTTGACTAACAAAAAGGAGTTGATGGTTATTGGGCAAGAATGTGGAATTGAGGCCACAATCAGATCAGCTTTGACTGTGATGAATCACAGACCAGGCGAGAATGCCCAATCTTGCTGTAAATCATATGTTTGTATGTGTATTTGATCATGCATTTTTGATTCATAATTCACACTACTTTGTTTCATGCAGGTGTTGCCAGCTGTGAATGAGAAAGGAACGATATACAAGACCATGCTGCTCAAGAATACGGGGAACATGCTCCTCACCTTTTCTGTGGATGCACAGCATGAAAGCACCATCTGTATCAAACCAGATGTAGGTTTTGTGCTCCCTCAGACACATCAGATATTGACAGTGCGAGGGACCCCACAGAATGAGAGGCTTACTGGGCACACAGTGCTACTACATCTGAATGCCTCAGAGAAGTTCAATCAGGTACTTGTAAGAAATCCTAGGTTTGGAGCATTGTGCACACTTGTAGGTCCTTTATAGTCAGAAACAGGAAATTATAATGGAAAACAAAGAGATGGCAGACCAATTAAATACATATTTTGGCTCAGTCTTCACAAATAACATACAAAAAATGTTGAGAGGCAAATAGGGTCTAGTGAGAGGGAGGAACTGAAGGAAATCAGTATTAGTAGTGAAATAGTGTTGGAGAAATTAATGAGATTAAAGTACAGGAAATCTCCAGGCCCTGATTAGCTATATCCTAGACTGCTTAAGGAGGTGGCCCTAAAAATGGCAGATACATTAGTGGTCATCTTTCAAGATTCGATAGACTCTAGAGCAGGTCCTATGGATTGAAGGGTAGTTAATGTAACCCTACTGTCTAAAAAAGGACGTGGAGCAAAAATTGGGAATTATAGACCAGCTAGCTAGACGTTGATCATTTGAAAAATGCTAGAGTTAATTATAAAAGGAGGGAGAGAGAAAACAGGGAATTATAGGCCAGTTAGCCTGACATCAGTGGTGGGGGAAATGCTGGAGTCAATTATTAATGATGTAATAACTGAGCATTTGAAAAGTGGTGACAGAATTGGTCCAAGTCGACACTAAAGGGAAATCATGCTTGAGAAATCTTCTGTAATTTTTTTGAGGATGTGATCAGGAGAGTGGACAAGGGTGAATCAGTAGATGTTGTGTATCTGATCTTTCACACGAGATTAGTAAGCAAAATTAAAGCTCATGGTATCGGAGTTGATGTGGATAGAGAACTGGTTGGCAGGCAGGAAGCAGAGAGTTGGAATAAACGGGTCCTTTCCAGAGTTGTAGGCAGTGAGTTCAGTGCTGGGATCCTAGCTATTCACAATATGCATTTACGATTTGGACGAACGAATTTAGTGCAATATTTCAAATTTGCAGACAACAATAAGCTGGGTGGCAGTGTGTGCTGTGAGGAGGGTGCTAAGAGGCTGCAGGTTGACTTGGACACACCGGCTGAGTGGGAAGATACTTAGCAAATGCAATATAATGTGGATAAATGTGAGGTTATCCATTTTGGTGGCAAAAACAGAAAGATAGGTTATTATCTGAATGGTGGCGGTTTAGGAAAAGGTGAGGTACAATAAGACCTGGGTATCATGTGGAACAGTTGCTGAAGGTTGGCATGCTGAAGCAGCAGGCAGTGAGGAAAGCTCATGACATGTTGGCCTTCATAGCGAGAGGATTTGAGTAAAGGAGCAGGGATCTTTCGCTGCTGTTGTACAGAGTCTTGGTAAGGCCACACGTTGAGCATTGTGTGCAGTTTTGGTGTCCTAGTCTGAGGAAGGGCATTCTTGCTATTGAGGGAGTCCAGCAAAGGTTCACCAGACTGATTTATGGCAAAGCAGGACTGATGTATTAAGAGAGATTGAATTGTGTTAAGATTATATTCACTGGAATTTAGAAGAATATGGGGTATCTCTTAGAAATCTATAAAATTCAAACAGGATCAGACAGGATAAATGAAGGAAAGATATTCCTGATGACTGGCGAGTTCAGAATCCGGGCTTATAGTCTGAGGATATGGAGTAGAGGCTTTGAAACAGTTTCCTCTGACTATAGAGTCAAGAGTTAGGGGACCATAGTTCAAGATCCGGGTTGACCATTCAGGATGGAGATGAAGAAGATAGGTTTTGAAAATGGTGTTAGTTTGAAGATCAGGTTGAAGAGTAAAACCTGCTCTCTTAACATTTGGCTGCTTTCCAAGAGCTCTAATGTGATCAAATGGTCAACAGCCATTGTGACTGTGCAAATAAGCGACACACGAAACTCCAGGTCAAGATGTCAGGCCATTTCCATGAACCCTAGCTAATCAAACCTTTAGAAATCCAACACAAACAGCAAACCTGGAGGAGAAAAGTATGAGAATCAGGGAAATTGGCAAAATGAGAGGACAATCCTGTTAAAAATAATATGATGGTTGTTTACCCTGGCTCCAGAATTAAGTCCCACTGACAGTGAAGGAATGTGACGTACATTTCTGAATGTTGTGTGGCTCTAGAGGTGAACTTGCAGGTGGATGATGGTGTGGAGAGACAGGGATATGGAGTTTACATTGGGAACAAAAGACATTGACTTTGGCCTTCCCTTTAATTAATTGGAATACATTTCTGCTTTCTTGAAAGTAGTAAGACAATCGGTGACAGCAGAGGAATATTTAATGTCTTTCTGAAAGACATCACATCTGATAGTGCAGGACCTTTGCACTGCAGTTGTCACAACTCACTAAGGTAGCGCATTGGACATTAAGCCATGGCATTCCCAGAGTTTCAAAAGTTTCAAAAAAAAATTTAAACGTACATAAAATTCTCTAATTCATCTGATTGCCAGGCCCAGACTGATAAAAAGCGCAGACCAAGGGGTTCCTGTGGCATGGTGGTACTGTCCCTACTTTTGAGCCATGAGGCCCATGTTCAAGTCTCACCTGCTCCAAAGGTGTGTCTGAACAAGTTTCTTTTTTGAATTATACGCTGTGGGCTTCTGTACATAACAAGAATTATTATTACAACTAATTAAACTCTAGCTATAGGTTGTTGTAAACTGTTGGCATATAATACAATGAATTAAAAGTTGAATCGCCTTATAAACTCACTGTTATACACACATGGACCAGGGAAAATAGGTCACAGGCAGGCAAAATCTGAGTCTGACAGGCAGCTCAGTGGTTCCTATTTACAACTGTTGAGTGACCCTTCTGTTTCTTAATTTTTTTTATTTGTTCATAAGATATGAGCTTCGCTAGCTTGATCAGCATTTATTGCCTTTTCATTCTAATTTTGAATGTTGCTTCTCACTCGCTTTTCTCCAGATGCTTTCATTAGTTTGCAAGTGACACAAGGTGTACAAGGTCTTTGATTTATCAGTTAAAAATCACAAATTGCAATGACTGCTGAAGGAAGGATGACCAACAAGAGACCAGTCTGTGCAGGTCGAGATCAAAACACTTCAGCCCATCTTGTTCCCAGTTAGAAGCTGTAGAGTTACTTTAGAACCATTCCCCAAATTCACCAAAGATCCTCAGACAGAACCTTCAAAATCCACGATTACTTCCATCTAGAAGGACAAAGGCAGCAAGTTTCTGGCAACATCACCCCTTGCCAGTTCCCCTCCAAGCCACTCCCCATCCTGACTTCAGTGTCGCTGGGTCAGAATCCTGGAATTACCTCCCTCACAGCATTTGTAATCAACCCATAGCAGGTGGACTGCAAGTTAAAGAAAGCAGCACACCCCCACCTTCTCAAGGGGCAACTAGAATGGGCAATAAATGCTAGCTCAGTCAGCGGCACCAACATCCCACAAATGAATTAAAAAAACCCACGATTGTTGGCTTTTGATCATATTTATTATAGACTAAACAATATCTTGTCACGACCCATCTATATTGAGAATCTCTCAGTTCCAATTTGTCTGCAATCATCTTAGAGTCATAGAGATGTACAGCATGGAAACAGACCCTTTGGTCCAACCCGTCAATGCCGACCAGATGTCCCAACCCAATCTGGTCCCATCTGCTAGCATCCGGCCCACATCCCTCCAAACCCTTCCTATTCATATACCCATCCAAATGCCTCTTAAATGTTGCAATTGTACCAGCCTCCACCACTTCCTCTGGCAGCCCATTCCATACATGCACCACCCTCTGTGTGAAAAAGTTGCCCTGTAGGTCTCTTTTATATCTTTCCCCTCTCACCCTATGCCTATTTACCTTATCCATGCCCCTCATAATTTTGTAAACCTCTATCAGGTCACCCCTCAGCCTCCAACACTCCAGGGAAAACAGCCCCAGCCTGTTCAGCCTTTCCCTATAGCTCAAATCCTCCAACCCTGGCAATATCCTTGTAAATCTTTTCTGAACCCTTTCAAGTTTCACAACATCTTTCCGATAGGAAGGAGACCAGAACTGCACGCAATATTCCACCAATGTTCTGTACAGCCGTAGCATGACCTCCTAACTCCTGTACTCAATACTCTGACCAATAAAGGAAAGCATACCAAACGCCGCCTTCACTATCCTATCTACCTGCGACTCCACTTTCAAGGAGCTATGAACCTGCACTCCAAGATCTCTTTGTTCTGCAACACTCCCTAGGGCGTTACCATTAAGTGTATAAGTCCTGCTAAGATTTGCTTTCCCAAAATGCATCACCTCGCATTTATCTGAATTAAATTCTGTCTGCCACTTCTCAGCCCATTGGACCATCTGGTCCAGATCCTGTTGTAATCTGAGGTAACCCTCTTCGCTGTCCACTACGTCTCCAATTTTGGTGTAGGTTACTTTTGTTTGGTTATTTACACAATGCTTGTCATAAGGGTCAGGTTATATGTTTTTTAAAACATGCAGCAATCTTTTAAAATATTTGTTTTAAAAAAGTTCTTCCCCATTTCAGACCACAGTTTTTGCAAGCATAGAAATCAGAGGACACTGCCTTTACACAGTGTTGACCAAGATAATGAACAAAGTCTCTGGGGGTACTTTTGACTTAGTGCTTTAGTGTAAGACAAATAATTGTGAATCTATGACCATTTTACATTTCTCCCCATATTTTTCTTTATTTGGATAAGTATACAAGTTTTAATAGGTTTCATGTGACATACCAGGCTGATTAAATTGGGTAAAAACAATGACTGCAGATGCTGGAAACCAGATTCTGGATCAGTGGTGCTGGAAGAGCACAGCAATTCAGGCAGCATCCGACAAGCAGCAAAATCGACGTTTCGGGCAAAAGCCCTTCATCAGGAATAAAGAAGGGCTTTTGCCCGAAACGTCGATTTTGCTGCTCGTCGGATGCTGCCTGAATTGCTGTGCTCTTCCAGCACCACTGATCCAGAGACTGATTAAATTACTTAGTCCCAAACAATCCTCCTGTGCAAACAGTTAATTCTGCCACGAAGTGCAAATTGAGCAAGTTCCAAGGCACCTTAAGAACTCCTACATGTCGCACAACGTGTGTTACCAGGAAGGGCTAACATAACATTACCTTCCCTCAGTTTTAAAAATTTCATTCAAAAAGAGAGACACCTGCAGCCATGTAACACTCCCACAACATGGCATGAAGTGTCAGTCTCAAATAAGTGCTCAAGTCTTGTGAGTAGGGCTTGAAATTTGAAATGCTGTGAAAGGCTCTGCTGACATTTTTGACTGATTCTAAATGATGGCGAAGAATAGATACCTGAATCCTTTCTCTTGGATTTTTTTTAGGAGATTAAGTTGTATTCCATGGTCGAAAAGGCACAAATATCTCTGGATGGAAATGGATATCTGTATTTTAAGCCAACATGTATTGGCACTTTATCAGAACAACCCTATCTCATTAAGAATGTGTCTCTCATGCCACTGTACTTTCAGTGGAAGATATCAGCAGCTAACTCCAGGGTCTTGTCTGTTGAACCAACCTTTGGGATCATTCAGGCCAATGAAGCATTGGTGAGTTCCTGATCCAATTTTGCTTTTTAAATAAACTAAAAGGAGCAGAGTGAGTAAATACATTTTGTGCTGAGGTACTAACATACACACTTGGAGAAGCTTATCTTGAATACCAAGACTGCACTGAGTGATCTGCCCTTCTGCTGGAGTAGCAGTTATTGGTGCTACAGTCAGTCATGGTACTTTTAGCATTAGGAGATGGAGAAAATATGTCATATTTTTCTGCTCTATGTTGCTCCATTAATACTCACTGGAATGTTGGAGTGTCTTTATGTCAAATGAGAACTTGATCTGATTTACTTATGATGCCTACCCTGAGTCAATAGCTTATCAGTGCACAGGATGCTACAGCTAGAATGGGCATGTGATAGTTATGCCATTTAGATTGCCCTTCCTCACTATTTTATGTCCCAAGATAATTTGGGTTAAAGGTGAATCATACACCAATGCATGAGACTGCTGCATATTTTACTGAAACTTCTAAAAAATTGAGGAGTTTTGCCCCCAAACTGCTTCAAAGTTATGGCCTCCATTGTAATGGATTATTTGGCTTTGTACAGTGTGCATTCACATGCACGCATGCGCGCGCACACACACACACACCCCACACACACACACCTATCAGAATTATAGATGATAAAGCACAAAAAAGGCCCATTGTAGGGTTTTCCCACTATCCTCTTCACCAATGTTTCCCTTTTGACCATTTGTCTTTATCCAATTTTCAGAGGTACAGCACTGCTAGTTGCTGCATTGAATTCTCTGCACATCTCATGTTTAATGGTGTGTCCGTAGTTCTCAATACCTTGCTTTATGTTTATGTAAACAAAGGCCATCGCTGTTTGATCTTCCTATGATCTGAATTGAATAGTTATGTCCTTTGTAGATGCTCATGATCCAGCTATGACTAGATGGAATAAGAGCATGCTGGGGAAGATGAAGCCAGATGTGAAATCTTAAACTGCTTTATTTTTGTGATAGATGGGCAAGAACAGCAATCAAATTCATTTATACCAATCACTACAGCTTAGCTTCAGATATCATAAAATTATACAACACAGCAGGATGCCATTCCAGACTGCATTAATGCAAAATTACAAATCTCACAACACCAGGTTATAGTCCAACAGGTTTATTTGAGAGTAGAAGCTTTTGGAGCGCTGCTCCTTCATCAGGTAGCTAGCTGATGAATAGGGTTGTCAATCTGACACCAGTGAAGAGCTATCGGGACCGGTGTTAGGTTCTCAACTCTTCATTATCCATATTAATAATTTGGATGAGGGAACTTGACATGTGGTAGCTAAAATTGCCAGTTGACACCAAGATGCATAGGAAAGTAAATTGTCAAGAGGAGGTAAGGAGTCTGTAGAGAGTTGTGGAGAAATGAGTGGAAAAAAATTTGTAAAAGGAGGTATATCATGGCTGGTGTGAATTGTTCATTTGGTCAGAAAAAAAGTATTATAAAATTTAAATGGATTGCAGAACTTGGTGGTACAGAAGGATCTGGTGTCTTTGTACGTGAATCAGACAAGGTTAGTCTGCAGGTGAAACAAATGATTAGGAAGGCAAATGGAATTTTGTCACTTATTGCAAGGGTAGTGAAATATACAAGTTGGACTTTTTACTGCAGCTGTATAGGGCATTGATGAAACCGCATCTGGTGTATTGTGCACAGCTTTGGTCTTTCTTTTGTAAAAGAAATAAAATTGCTTTATAAGCAGTTCAGAGAAATTAAATATGACTCGTATCTGGGATGAAAGGGTTAGCTTGCAAAGAAAGATATAATGAGAGGTTATCTTATTGAAACATATAAAATCATGAGGCGTCTTGATTGGGTAGATGTTTGATTTTGATTGATTTTGTTGTCATATGTACCTAGGTACAGTGAAAAGCTTTGTTTACGAGCAGTACAGGCAGATTATAGTAAGCAAGGACATACAGATCATAGAGGCATACAGTTACATTGCACAGGGCATGTGCCAGGCAAATCAACATTTGCGATATAGCAGGGAAGGGGGTGTGTGTGTGTGTGTGTTCGAAGAAGTTGTTGCCAAGTTGTGATGGGTCTTTGATGTTGGTAGCCTTTCCGCAGCAGCGAGCCGTGTAAATTGAATCCATGGATGGAAGGTTAGCTTCCGTGACGGTCTGGGCTGTGCACACAACCCTGTATAGTTTCTTACAGTCCTGGGCAGAGCATTTGCCGTACTGGACCATTATATACCCAGACAGTATGCTTTCAATGATGCATCTGTAAAAGTTGGTGAGGGTCTTTATGGATATGCTGAACTTCCCTAGGAAGAAAAAGCATTGTTGTGCCTTCTTGACAGTCACACCTACATGGGAAGTCCAGGACAGGTTGTCTGCTGTTGTCACTCCTAGGAAGTTGGCACTCTCAACTCTCTCAGCCTCAGCACCATTGATGTAAATGGGGGCATGTTCTCCTTTTTTTTCTGAAGTCAATGATCAGTTCTTGAGTTTGGCCAACGTCAAGAGAGAGGTTGTTCTCATTGCGCCAGGTCACCAAGTCACTATCTCCTTTCTGTATTCTGACTTGTCATTGTTTGATATCCATCCTACCACAGTAGTGTCATGAGCAATCCTGTCTGATATCTTAAAACGGAAGAACGTTTTTACTTGTGGGAGAGATTAAAACTTGGGGGCATATTTAAGAGGTCTCTCTTTTAAGACAGATTTCTCTGAGGTCATTAGAATGCAGATTTCTTTTCACATTAAGTAGTGGAAATGGTCTTTAAATTTATTGAAATCTGAGTTAGAGAGGTTTTTGGGTGTTAGAAATAAAGGAAACATAATGGGCCAGAAATGGGTTCATAAATACCCAGTTGTCAAGCTGTCAGCAGTTACATTTGTACCACGGGTCAAAATATTTTTTTCCCAAGAGAGCTCCTCTTCAGGTATTCTCAAGGGCTAACTTTTTATTTTTCAGGGGCATCTTTTTGACTCTTACTTTTTCTTGTATTTGAGTTATTATATGGGGCAATTGGTCTCTCACAGAAGCAGAATTCAACAACTTTCTCGATCATCATCTATTCAACAAAAACAACTCACAAGGAAAACATTAGTTCCAAGAAATCACAGTAGTTAAATTTCACAAGGTAATAGGCGAACAAGAATGAGAGAGCTGAGAGCATGGTTCACAAAGATGGCACAAAAGAAATCATGGATGTGCAAACGAATGTAATTCAAGAAATGCAGAGATCAATGCTTGATGTTCTTTTAGCTCTAGCAAATGACTAGTGTCAGGGTTGAGATAGAATACATCAGGATCCAGATCAGATAAAGATGAAGTATCTTTTACCATTCTGGCAGGTCCACAATAGTGAAGTTATTGATTCATGCTTGAGGGTGGCATGGTGGCACAGTGGTTAGCACTGCTGCCTCACAGTGCCAGGGACCTGGGTTCGATTCCAGCCTCAGGCGACTGTGTGGCGTTTGTACATTTTCCCTATGTCTGCATGGGTTTCCTCTGGGTGCTCTGGTGTCCTCTCACAGTCAAAGGTTAGGTGAATTGGCCATGCTAAATTGTCCATAGTGTTCAGGGATATGTGTAGATTATGTGCGTTAGCCAGGGGTAAATGTAGAGTACAAGGGTAGGGGAATGGGTGTGTGGGTTACTCTTTGAAAGGTTGGTATGATGAAGGGCTTATGCCCGAAACGTCGATTCTCCTGTTCCTTGGATGCTGCCTGACTTGCTGTGCTTTACCAGCAACACATTTTCAGCTTGGTATGAACTTGTTGGGCCAAAATGGCCTGTTTCCATACTGTAGGGATTCTATGAATCCATGAATGCTCCAACAATTAATGTATAATCAACTAATAAGAAAGTTTGTGAGAAGATTTGTAGCTCGGGTGCTCGTTGCTGTGGTTCTGTTCGCCGAGCTGGAAGTTTTTGTTGCAAACGTTTCGTCCCCTGTCTAGGTGACATCCTCAGTGCTTGGGAGCCTCCTGTGAAGCGTTTCTGTGGTGTTTCCTCCGGCATTTATAGTGGCCTGTCCCTGCCGCTTCCGGTTGTCAGTTTCAGCTGTCCGCTGTAGTGGCCGGTATATTGGGTCCAGGTCGATGTGTTTGTTGATGGAGTTTGTGGATGAGTGCCATGCTTCTAGGAATTCCCTAGCAATTAGGAATTCCCTACCCCTAATTGCTATCGAGGTGTGTAAATTTATTGCAATATGTTCTGGGTTCTTTGCAGACGCAGGTTTGGTCTTTCTACCCACAAGAACAACGGAAATATTTCCTGAAACCTTACCTTTTCATATGGGGAGTGAAAGGTCCACACTGCCCAGACCTAGGGAAAAAGATCCGCCTCACCCTCCGAGTTATTGGTGAAGGATCAAAGGGCAGAATAACGGTAAGGTTAAAGGAACAAAATAAGTTGTGTTTTTTTATTTAGTAATGGTAACCATCACTCCTCATTTTGTTTTCTCCTTTGCTCTCCTGAAAGTAGCAATCAGTTTGTTTTTGAAGGGTGTGGTAGCGAGAGGGGAAAACAGATTCACACAATTGGTTTGGTGATACTTTGTACTTTGTATTTTGGGGGTCAGTTAGCTCAGTTGACTGGAGGACTGTTTTGTGATGCAGAGCATCCCAATAGCATGGATTCAATTCTGGCTATACTGACTGGGGTCACCATGAAGATCCTGCCTTCTCAACCTCTCCCCTCACCTCAGGAAGGGTGACCATCAGGTTAAACACATCACCTCCCATGTCACTCTAATGAGAGAACAGTCCCCTGGGATTATGACAACTTTATCTTTTACTTTGTACAAAAGACCATTCTTAATTTTTAAAAATTTATTCCTTTGCGGGCTATAGATGTCAATGGCAAAAAACAGCATTTGTTGTCCTAATTGCCCTTGAACTGAGTGGCTGGCCAGGCCATTTCAGGGGCTAGTTAACCACATCACAGTTAGTCTGGAGTTATATGTAGGCCAGGCCAGGTAAGGATGGCAGATTTCTTTCTTAAAGGACATTAGTGAATCAGATGGGTTTTTATGACATTCAGTTTTAGTTGTTATGGTCACCATCACTGAGATTAGCTTTCAATTCTAGATTTATTAATTGAAATTAAAGTTTACCGGTTGCTATGGTGATATTTGACCCCCGGGTTAATAAATCAGCGCCATTGCCACTACACTGTCATCTACTGTGTGTCATTGCAAGCAACATCAAATTTCAGTCTAGCCAATAGTGTCCAACCCAACATTATACTCAATTATTTTACATGCCTCTACATCTTTCGCGAGTGTTTTGCCAGCAGAATATGCCAGTCCACATGAAAGTGAATGTCAGTTGTAATTTTGACCTTTGTCAATGAGTTTGTCAAATTATATTAAAATTGTCTGAAACAGACAGTAAGTGGGCAAAGCTTTTGATCGATCTGAACTACATCCTGAAAGTGTAAGGGCAAAATACTCAATCCTTATACCCTTTAAGACAGTTCTTAAGGGATGATGATCAAATACATAGCGATTTGGTACAGCTAATGAATCCAATAAGGAATTCAGGCAAAATTTCTTTATCCAAAGTTTTGTGTGAATGTGGAACTTGCTGCGGCAGGACAAAGCTGAGATAAGTAGCTTGATGCATTAAAGTTGGAGCTGGACGGCAGAGAAAGGAATGTGAGGATTTGCTAAGAGGTTGTGTAAACAAGGATGGGAGGAGGCTCCAATGAAGTTAGCTGAGTGACCTGTTACATTGCTATAACTTTGGTATAATGCTCCAACTGGAGATGCAACTTGCATCATTCACATTCTATGTTAAACTTTGCTTAACTTATATTATTAAAATTGATGAGACATATTCTCAGTGCATATTATTGCGTGAACGGGTGATATTAAAGTATGTTTTTATCCATTCCACTGTAATTATTATTTCCTGTAATGCCATTTTCTAGTGATAAATTGATCAGTTTCTGCCATCTGTATGCAGTGCTTGTAAGTTATATCAGCAATGGTTACCAATCTGTTAAACATCATCTTCAGGCTGAGAAAGACCACATACATTTGGGAGACATCCTGATTGGCAATAATAAGTCAGATGACCTTGTCTTGGTCAATAATGAGCCATGCTCTTTGAACTTTGAACTGAATGTCAAGCAGGACATCACTGGACTGTGTGATCCTGATGAGGTTGTGAAAGATCCGATGGGTAAGTTGATGAGATATTAGTGAAGCATTTTGCTATTGACAAATTGACATGCTTCTGAACAAGTTTATTTGATGGTAGAAGAATGAGCTCACTGAGGGAGATAAGTAACGCTGTGGTCTGGGCAAGAATTAACTACAGTAAGAGATAGGATAAGAAGATAGGATTCCATCACAAAGAAACAGTATGTGGATGCAATTTGGGTTTGAATTTTAGGAGAAGAAAGATAGTTAAGACAGACAATAGCCAGAGTATTAGGTAGACAAGTAGAAGGCTGGAAGAACACAGCAAGCCAGGCAGCATCAGGAGGTGAGAAGTCAACATTTCAAGTGTAACTGTTCTTTAGGACTAGGGATGAGAGTTAGGGGAGTTGCAGATAACGAGGAGGGGGAGGATTTTGGGTGCAGAGATGGGCTGAGTGGTGAGGTAGTGATAGGTGACAACGTAGAGGGTGCAACCTGGTTGGTCGATGGGAGGAATGAATCCGGTTGGTAGCTGGAAGGAAGAGTCAGTCAGAAGAATGGAAGGGAGGTGGAGAGGCTGGAAAGGGAGTTGGGGAATAGGAGGAGAGGTTATTTGAAATTGGAGAATTCAATGTTGAGTCTTCCGGGCTGTAGGCTGCCCAGGCAGAAGATGAGGTGTTGTTCCACAAATTCGTGATCTGATTCGCTGTGGCAATAGAGGAAGTCAAGGATGGTCATGTTGGAAAGGGAGTGGGAAGGGGAATTAAAATGGGCGGTGACTGGGAGGTCAGGTTGGCCCCTTCGGATCTGGCTCAGATACTTGACTAAACATGCCTTGAGTTTCTGTTTGATCCCACCTATGTGGAGAAGACCACATCAGGAGCACTGGATACAGTAAACAAGGTTGGAGGAGAGGCAGGTGAACCTCTGTCTCACCTGGAAAGACTGTTTGGGGCCCTGGGTGGAGACGAGGAGGGTGGTATGCTAGCAGATTTTGCATCTTTTAGTCAGAGTGTAGGAAAGAGAAAAAAGTTCATAATGTAAATTGCTGTGATGGGAAAGCTTTCTTCTGAGGGAGACACTAAGTAGGATAGGCCTATTCTTTCTGGAATACAGAAGAATAAGAAATGATCTAAATGAAACACAAAATTCTGAAAGAGCTCAATAAAGTAGATGCAGAGGCTCTGTTCCCCTTGACTGGAGTGTGTCAGACTGGGGCATATAGTATCAAGTTAATTTAAGACAGAGATAAAAGGATATTTCTTCGTGCAGAGAGTGGTGAATGTTTGAAACTGCCCAGATGGCTCTGGATGCCAGTTGGTTGAGTATTTTTGAGACAGAAATCAATGTGTTCTTGGGCACTAAGAAAACCAAGGGATATGGAGATTTGATAGGCAACAGGAGTTGATCTTGAAGATTAGCAATCACCTTATTGAATGGTTCAGCAGGCGTTATGAACTGTATGGTCTACTTCTGCTCCTGTTTATTGTGTTCAAAAATAGTGGCAGAATTGAAATTAAGAGTATATTGCATTCAGCAAAATATTTATTACTTAGAGGCAGGAACAAGATTAACATTGTTTTGAATATTAGGGCTGGATAGACAGGGCAGAATACAAAATGTTGACTTTAATTCCAAGGAGAGTGATTTTAGAGGACGGAATCATTCCATATAAAATACCCCTTTCAGTAAAATGGGGCAAGTTCCCAGTCCTGCTCAAACGTCTGCTAGAGGTCTGTCATACCATGTGATGTCCTGCAAATTTGTTATTCTATTTAGCAGGAATAGCCGTTTGTCCCAGGTGGTGGACACAGATTCAGGGTTAGCAATGCCTGCAACTCAAAAGATGTGGGACATAATGTGGCTTCTAATGAATGATAAATATCAGCAGTATGCCGAAGGGCCAACAAGAGGGGAGGCCACACTGGATCTGGTGCTTGGTAATGAACCAGGCCAGGTGTTTGATTTAGTTGTAGGTGAGCACTTTGGAGAGAGTGCCGATAATTCAGTTACGTTTAGTTTAGCGATGGAAAGGGATAGGTACATGCTACAGTTCAAGAGTTATCAATGGGGCAAGGGCAACTATAATGCGATTAGGCAAGAATTAGGATGCATAGAATGGGTTAGCAAAATGTGGGGAATGCAGACAATGGAAATGTGGAGCTGATTTAAGGAACAGATATTGCGTGTCCTTGATAGGTATGTCCCTGTCAGGCAGGGAGGAAGTGATAAGGTAAGGGAACCGTGGTTTACTGCAGAAATTGCAAATCTTGTTAAGCAGAAGAAGGAGGTTTATGTGTTGATGAGGCAAGAATGTTCAGATGAGGTGATGGAGATCAGCTAGGAAGGATTTAAAGAGAGAGTTAGGAAGAGCAAAGAGAGGACACGAGCAGTCTTTAGCAAATAGAATAAAGGAAAACCCTAAAACTTTCTATAGGAATGTGAGGAATAACAGGATGACTAGGTAGGAATAGGGCCAGTCAAAGACAGAATGTGGACCCTGTGGAGATCGGAGAGGTGCTAAATGAACATTTCTCATCGGTTTTCACTCAGGAAAAGGAGATTATTGTAGAGGGGAAAAATGAGGTATGAGATATTAGGGTGTGCAGGGTGTTCTAGCTAGGTGGACAAAGAACTGGTTGAGCAACAGGAGACAGAGAGTAGTAGTTGAAGGGAGTTTCTCGAAATGGAGAAAGGTGACCAATGATGTTCCACAGCGGTCAATATTGGGGCCATTGTTGTTTGTAATATACATAAATGATAGGGAAGAGGGCACTGTTGGTATGATCAGCAAGTTTGTAGATGACACGAAGATTGGTGGAGTAGCAGAAAGCATAAAGGACTGTCAGAGAATACAGGAGGATATAGATAGACTGGAAAGTTGGGCAGAAAAGTGGCAGATGGATTTCAATCCAGACAAATGTGAGGTGATGCATTTAGGCAAGACTCATTCTAGAGTGAATCATATAATGAACGGAAGAACCTTGGGAAAAGTTGATGGGCAGAGAGATCTGGGAGTGCAGGTCCATTGTACCCTGAAGGTTGCTGCACAGGTGGATAGAGTGGTCAAGAAGGCATATAGTATGCTTGCCTTCATTGGTCTGGTATTGAGAATAAGAGTTGGCAAGTCATGTTAAAATTGTACAAGACATTGGTTCAGCCGCATTTAGAATACTGTGTACAGTTCTGGTCGCCACATTACCAAAAAGATGTGGATGCTTTGGAGAGGGTGCAGAGAACGTTTACGAAGATGTTGCCTGGTATGGAAGGTGCTAGCTATGAAAAGAGGTTGAGTAGGTTAGATTTATTTTCATTGGGCGGCACGGTGGCCCAGTGGTTAGCACTGCTGCCTCACAGCTCCAGAGACCCGGGTTCAATTCCCGCCTCAGGCGACTGACTGTGTGGAGTTTGCACGTTCTCCCCGTGTCTGCGTGGGTTTCCTCTGGGTGCTCTGGTTTCCTCCCACAGTCCAAAGATGTGCAGGTCAGGTGAATTGGCCATACTAAATTGCCCGTAGTGTTAGGTAAGGGGTAAATGTAGGGTATGGGTGGGTTGCGCTTCAGCGGGTTGGTGTGGACTTGTTGGGCCGAAGGGCCTGTTTCCACACTGTAATGTAATCTAATCTAAATCTAAAATTAGAAAAAAGGAGATTGAGGGGGGACGTGATTGAGGTTTACAAAATCACAAAGGGTACAGACAGGGTGGATAGAGACAAGCTTTTTCCCAGGGTGAAGGATTCAATAACAAGAGGTCATGCTTTCAAGGTGAGAGGTGGAAAGTTTAAGGGGGATACATGTTGCAAGTACTTCACACAGAGGGTGGTGGGCATCTGAAATATGTTGCCAGCAAGGTGGTAGAGGCAGACATGGTAAGACATTTAAGATGCATCTGGACAGTTGCATGGGTAGGTGGGGAGCAGAGGGATACAGATGCTTAGGAATTGACTGACAGGTTTAGACAGTACATTTGGATTGGCTCAGGGTTGGAGGGCCAAAGGGCCTGTTCCTGGGCTGTAAATTTTCTTTATTCTTTGTTCTTTCATATTAGACTAGAAAGGATCGAGGTTAGTTATGAAGAGATGTTATCAATTCTAGAAGGAGTGAAAGTAGACAAGTCCCCTGGGCCGGATGGGAATTATCTGAGGATTCTCTGGGAAGCTATGGAGGAGATAGCAGAGCCTTTGGCTTTGATATTTGAGACATCATTGTCTACAAGTTTAGTACCAGAGGACTGGAGGATTGCAAATGTTGTGCCTGGTTCAAGAAGGGCAGTAGAGATGACCCAGGTAATTATAGACCAGTAAGCCGTACTTCTGTTGTAGGAATTGCTTTGGACAGGATTATAAGAGATAAGATTTATAATCATCTAGCAAGCACCAATTTCAGATAGTCAACATGGTTTTTTCAAGGGCAGGTCGTATCTCACAAACCTCATTGAGTTTTTTGAGAAGGTGACTAAGCATGTAGATGAGGGTAGGACAGTTGATATGGTATACATGGACTTCAGTAAAGCCTTTGATAAGGTTCCACATGGTAGGCTATTGGAGAAAATGCAGAGGCATAGGATTGAGGGTGATTTAGCAGTTTGGATTAGAAACTGGCTTTCTGAAAGAAGGCAGCGAGTGGTGGTTGATGGAAAATATTCAGCCTGGAGTCCGGTTATTAGTGGTGTGCCACAAGGATCTGTTTTGGGACCACTGCTGTTTGTCATTTTTATAAATGACTTGGACGCAGGCATAGGTGGATGGATTAGTAAATTTGCAGATGTCACTAAAGTCGGTGGAGTAGTGGATAGTGTGGAAGAATGTTACAGGTTGCAGGGAGACTTGGATAAACCGCAGAATTGGGCTGAGGGGTGACAAATGGAGTTCAATGCAGCTAAATGAGAGTTGATGCACTTTGGGAAGAATAACAGGAAGGCAGAGTACTGGGTCAATAGAACAATTCTTGGTAGAATAGATGTGCAGAGGGATCTTGGAGTCCATGTACATAGATCCCTGAAATTTGCACCCAGGTTGATTGTGCTGTTAAGAAGGCATAGGGTGTGTTAGGTTTCATTGGTGGAGGGATTGAGTTCTGGAGCCACAATATCATGCTGCAACTATACAAAACGCTAGTGCGGCCACACTTGCAATATTGTGTACAGTTCTGGTCACTATGTTTTTGGAAGGATGTGGAAGCATTGGAAAAGGTGCAGAGGAGATTTACCAGGATGTTGCCTGGTCTGGAGGGAAGGTCTTATGAGGAAAGGCTGAGAGACTTGGGTCTGTTCTCATTGGAAAGAAGGTTAAGAGGGGATTTGATAGAGACATACAAGATGATCAGAGGATTAGATAGGGTAGACAGTGAAAGTCTTTTTCCTAGGATGATGATGTCAGCTTGTACGAGGGGGCATAACTACAAATTGAGGAGTGATAGATTTAAGACAGATGTCAGAGGCAGGTTCTTTATTCAGAGAGTGGTAAGGGTGTGGAATGCTCTGCCTGCCAATGTTGCTTACACAGCCACATTAGGGAGATTTAAACAATACTTGGACAAGCACATGAATGATGATGGGACAGTGTCGGGGGATGAGCTGAGAATGGTTCACAGCTCGGCGCAACATCGAGGGCCAAAGGGCCTGTTCTGCACTATTATTGTTCTCTGTTCTATGTTCTAAAATCTTTGTATGATAGAGGAACATAAGACCGGCTGGACAAAAATTGACAAATCTTGAAATGTAAGCTCTTCAGTCCTGTTGCATTCAGTTGTAAATGTTGATGGATGATTCCGCAACTCACTGGAGGAAAAGGCTCCACAAAAAGGATAATTAGGGAGAGAATAGGGCCCCTCAAAGATCAGTAAGGCAGCCTACATGTGGAACCGCAGGAAATATAAGAGATACTAAATTTTACATCATGGAAGATATAGAATGTGGGGAAATAGATGGTGACATCTTGGAAAAATAGGCAAAAGTGAGGACTGCAGATGCTGGAAACTAGAGTTTACATCAGAATGGCACTGGAAAAGCACAGCAGGTCAGGCACCACCCGAGGAGCAGGAAAATCGATGTTTCGGGCATCAGGAATTTCACTATTTTCCTGCTCCTCGGATGCTGCCTGACCTCCTGTGCTTTTCCAGCACCACTCTAATCTCATCTTTGTGACTCACTGACTCTAAATATCCTCATTATGAATGGTTGGAGAACCTTGCACATCATTGTTAAATAAAAGGAGTAAAGCATTTGCAACAACCTTTAGCTAGAAGTACAGAGTGGACAACTCACCTTGGCTTCCTCCAGTCTTCAGCACATTGTATTTGCCCCATGTGATATCAAGAAATGACTGAGGCACTGATTTTACAAAGGCTATGGACCCCAATAACATGCAAAACTACTACTAAAAACTGTATTCTCCAGGGCATATCACACCCCAATCAATGTTCCAGTACAGCTACAACACTGGTCTATCTACCCAGCAATATGGAAAATTGTCCAGATACGTTGTATGCACAAAAAGAAGAACAAATCCAACCCAACCTAGTATTTATCAAAGTCATAAGGGAGTTTGCTGAAGATTGTACAATGGTTAGCACTCTCAGATCCTCATATACTGAATCAGCCCATGTCCAAATGAAGCAAGATGTGAACAATATCCAGGTTTGGGATTACAAATGGAAAGTAACATTCAATCTGCATAAGTGCCAGCCAATGTTCAGCTCGAACAAAAGGCCATTGCCATTGACCCAAAAACTGAACTGGACCAGCCTTAAAAATACGGTGGCTACAACAGTCGATCAGGGCTAGGAATTCTGCAGTGAGTAATACATCTCCTGAAAGTATGTCCACCATTTAGGCACAAGACAGAAATGCAATGAACTTCCCATTTGCCTGGAGGAATTCAGCTCCAACAACCCTGAAAAAGCTTGACACCATCCAGGACACAGCCTACTTGTGAACCATTATGTGTAACATCTACAAGATTCACCTCATCCCAGATCTAACCCTCCAACTTGGCACCATCCTCTTGACCTGACCTACCTGGCCATCTTCCTTACCACCCATCCGTTCCACCCTCCCCACTGACCTATTTCAGTCATCACCTACTTGCACACACCTATCACCATCCCACCTACCTTTCGTCCCCCCTGCCCCAGCCCCACCCTTATCCGTCATTTATCTCTCAGCCCCCTTCCCCCTTTACATTCCTGAAGAAGGGCTTATTCCCGAAATGTCTACTCTCCTGCTTCTTGGATGCTGCCTGACCTGCTGTGCTTTTCCAGTGCCACACTTTCCAACTCTGACTCTCCAGCAACTGCCATCCTCACTTTCTCCTACACTGTAGAAATTTGCCAAGTCATCTTAGACAGCACTCTCCAAACCCATGACTAGTGTCATCTAGAAAGACAAGGACAGCAAATACATGGGAACACCACCACCTCAAAGTCCTCTCCAAGACACTCATTATCCTGACTTGGAAATATATAGTTGTTCCTTTGGTGTTACTTGGTCAGATCCTGTAATTCCCTCTCTAATGGTACCTACAGGCCATGGATGACAGCGATTCAAGAAAGCAGCTCCACCTCCTTCTCAAGGGCTTCTAGGGATGGACAATAAATGTTGGCCTAGTCAGCAACATCCACATCTCATAGCAAATATAAAAGACAATCTAGCTCTCATTGCCTTATCTGCAAACTACAAAAATAGTGGAGTTTTTGACCAACTGTAGCAGCCATTGTCCACTAACCAACCTACAACAAAACCCAGATGTGAAGTGGGGAAATTTACAGTGGCAAAAAACTTTGGGATAGAAAGTCATTTGTTCTATCTTAAACGTGTTGATCTAATGAAACATTTAAGATGGTTAGAGCTGTTGATAGGTGGCAGATTAAAGTTAGAGGAAGGATGTTCAGAGGTTATGTCCAGAAGCACTTATTGACAAAGGGTAGTAGAAATCTGGAATTCTCTGTCCCAAAAAGCTTGTCAGTGAAAAATTTTCAAATTGGTAGAGGCAGAGTTTTGTTCGGCAAAGACAGTAAGAAGTAAGTAACTAAGGTGGAAGGTTGTTGTTAAAGTCAGATGTGGTCTAATTGAATGGCAGTGATTGGGGCTGTTGTGCCACAGTGTTAGTGTGCCACACTGTTAGTGTCCCAACCTTTGAGCCAGGAATCCTGGGTTGAACTCCCATCTGACCCAAATGTGGGTCTCAATGCGTTGAAACAGGTTAATTAAAATAAGTAGGCTTGAGTGATTGAATAGCTAGCTAACTTATGTTCCTTGGAGTGGGACCATTCAGCGCGGCCGGTTTCGCGCGACCCATTTCGGCGCGGAACTGTTTTGTAGTTTATTCAGTAGAAGTTATTAAACTACTATTATTAAAATTACTAAATTATTAAAATTATTAAATTATATTAAGGTAAAATATATTTCTGCGCAGACCCATTTGGCACAGAACTGTTTTGTAGTTATTCAGGAGTAGTTATTAAACTACTATTATTAAAATTATTAAAATATATTAAAATAAAACATATGAATATACAAATTATTAAAATAAAATAAAACCCGTTAAAATGCCATCAACAATTTTGTATTTGCCTTATTTCTTTCATTTTTATTTTCTTTTTAACATTTTTACTGAAGAGGATAAACATTATTTTTCTTTTTATTGCTTTCATTAATGCTTGTAAGTAAGCCTGAAAAGGAATAAATAAGAGCTACGCCGAATCGGTCGCCAAACTGGCTACGGCGACTCGCTCACGCCAAAGTGGCTGCGCCAAATGGTCCTACACCCTGTGTTCCTCTACATACCCTGCATTGAAACTCGTCTGTGATATGTCCATTGCTGCATAACTGCTATGATTTGTTGTTTTTTTTTGGAAATATATGTTGTCTTAGCTTTTAAAGTGAAATATCACACTGGCACAATTCCTGCAAGGTCAAAAGTCTGCTTCCGATTCACTGTCCGGCCTGTTCGAAGGCTTCGTTACACCTGGACAATTAGCTCCAAGATTCTCTCTGCTAAAGGTGGGTACATTGTTGTACATGTGGATTAGATATTGGCATTTTGCACCTGGCAGCTTACTCTATATATGATGTGGACTGAAAGTATAAAGGATTTCCCTGTAGGGGCTGTAAGATCCATATGTGAAATGTGTTTGGGCCACTTCATCTGGTTCGGAATCAGGTTGGGCCATAAAATTGCCTTTAATTTGGCATTAATTGGCATCAAGTAAATGTGTTGTGAGTGAAATTGAAAACAAATAATCAAAATAAGAAAATATTGTATTCTTATGGGAACTTTTATGATCTTAGACCACCCTGAGGCTCTTTACAACCAATGAGGCACTTTTTGATCTGCAGTCATTCTGAATTTGAAACATGGCATTGAATTTGGACATATCAAGGACCTAGAAGCAGCAATATTTTGACCAGACAACTTGTTTTAATGATGTTTGTTGAGTGGTAAATTTTGGCCAGAAAACTATTGAGAATGCCTCTGCTTTTCTTCAAAATACTACCAAGGAGGCTTTTACACCCACCTTGGTGGGGGAGTCATAGATTCATACAGCATTCAGTCTAGCTTTCTAGTGTCGAACAGGTATCCCAATCTGACCTAGTCCCATTTACCAGCATTTGGCCTATATTCCTCTTATCTCTTCCAGTTCATATATACCTTTTAATATGATACTTTTTAAATGCTGTAATTGTACCACCACCTTCTGTTTGATCTCTCTTCCTAAAGATGGCACTTTCAGTTAATTTGAATTGTGCTGGAATAACAACCTAGGTTATGAACTGGTCTCTGGAATTGGACCCAAGCATTTGATTCTGCAGTATAGATGTGCATCCTTGACCTGAAATGAAAATGCACCTACCACATTGATCTTAACTGTTTTCATTTGTGCAATACTTTAAGTGCTAGAACCTGATGAAAGTGAGGAGGGCAAACCTTTGTGTCGTGTGACAGCTGATGGAGTCTATCCAATGATATTCATCTCGGATGCTCGTTGTCTGGGGAGCATTAATGGCATCAGCAAGCAGCAGCTCTGGCGCCTCTTCTCACTGGACACACTCAATGAGTACCTGCAGCGCGATCCCACAGAGGGTGAGCTGCTTTACCAAGTGCCAACCAGACACAGGTGAGTAATCCTACCAAGGACATGCCCAACAACTGAGACTATAGAAACATTGAATATTGGATTAGGAGTAGACCATACGGCACATTGAACGCCCTCCACTAATCAACACAGCTATGAATTATCCTCTATCTTAACGGCATACTCTTGCTATCTCTCCTTACCTTTTGACACATTTGGCTTCTAGTAAGCTGCCTATTTCTTTCTTAAATATATTCAGTGTCTTTACCTTCTTAGTCTCAATTAGTGGAGAACTTCGTAGGCTCACCATTGTCTGCATGAAGAAATTTCTCCTCATCTCAGTCTGAAATGGCCTATGGTGTATTCTGAGACTCTGATCCTTGTTCTGGATGCCAGCTTGGGAACATTATCCTTTTAACTAATCAGATCTCAATACATTTTGATGAGATTACATTTCATTCTTCAATGACTATAGGCCCGTTGATCCAAATTCTCCTTGTATGACAAACCTATCATCCCATGACTCAGACTGGGAACCTCCACCGCACATCCTCTGGCAAGTATATTAGATTAGATTCCCTACAGTGTTAAAATAGGCCCTTCGGCTGAACAAGTTCACACCGACCCTCCAAAGAGTAACCCACCCAGACGCATTTGTTCTGACATGCACACCTAACACTATGGACAGTTTAGCATGGCCAATTCACCTGACCTGCCCATCTTTGGACTGCAGGAGGAAACCGGAGCACCTGGAGGAAACTCCACACAGACAGTCACCCAAGGCTGGAATTGAACCTGGGACCCTTGTGCTGTGAGGCAGCAGTGCTAACCACTGAGCCACCGTGTCGCCCCAAATATCTTTTAAATAAACAGAGCAAAACATCATGCAGTGCTGCAGTTGTGGTCCTGTGTAAATGTCAAACCCTCAGAATCCCAACTCCAGCAAGTCCAACTGTCATTCCCTTTGCTCACCAGTCTGTAGTTGCCTGGTTTTGCCTTGCAACCTTTCTTAATAATGGCGCAACATTAGCCACCCTCAATTCTTCCAGCACCTCACCCATGGCTTTCGAAGATGTAAATATCTCCACTAGGGGCCCCACAATTTCTTCCCTAGCTTACCACAATCTCCGTGGATACACTTGACCAGGTCCCAGGGATTTATCTACCTTCATGCATTTTAAGACCTACCATACAAAATTGTGAAACATCCCCTTCATTTCACTTCCAGGAAGTAGACTTTAGTGCCTTTAGGGGATTGGTTATCTCAGTTGTCTAGTTTGTAATGCAGAGTGACACAAAAGCATTTGTTCAATTCCCATACCCATTGAGGTTACCATGAAGGTCCTCAACCTTGCCCATCACCAGGGGGTGTAGTGACCGTCAGGTTAAACTGACCATTTGTCATCTCTTCCAATGAGACTGGGGTAATTTTTAGTGACTGGTGCAGTGAGCAGGATGCTTTTAGCTTTTCACTAAATAACCAAGAATTTTGGAACAGACCTAATGAACCACATTGCTTCCTACTATGCCATACATATCTCCTTTCCCTTTGCAAATCATAATGATATAATTACATAAGTTTTAATCCCATTTGAGCTAGTGTCATTTCAATAAGGCTGCACCACCTTGAATGACAACATGTTGCATCTGAGTCAATTGGCCAGAAATGAATGCACTGGTCCAGATCTCTTCAAATCCGAATGACCTATATCTGTAGCATAGCTTCTCCCATTGGTAATGCAGATGGATGCTCAATATCTCCAAATTTCACAAATGTTGGGCAGGCAGTATTAATTAGACATTTTTTTTTAAACTGTTCAATTCTAATTTTACTTCTTGCTGTAACTAGCTAGAAGTACGTGCTAGGACAGTTCTTGGAGAAAAGAAGGCGAAGAGGAGATTTGATAAAGGTTGAAATCAAGAGTGAGCTGGACAGAGTAGATAGAGAAAAGAGGTCCCCATCATAAAAAGGAAGAATAAGAGGGCATAGATTGAAAATGATGTGCAAGAGAAGCAAGGGTAATGAGAGTAAAGACTTGCTTACAGCAAATAGTTATGTTGTGCAATGTACTGTCTGGAAGTGTGGTGGAGACACTTTCATTCAAGGAATTCAAATGCATTGGATGATTATTTTGATAGGCATAGTGCAAGGGTCTGGGGAAAATACAAGAGATTGGCACTAGGTAATGATGCCCTTTGAAGAGCCAGTGCAAGCACAATGGGCTGAATGGTCTCCTCCTGCACCATAAAAATTTGTGATTCTGTGTGTTGGACAACATGTGGCAAGTGCAACAGCACATCTTCACTGACAGAGTTAACTAAGCATCATTTGAAGACTGATTTAAGAAATGGAAAGGAAATAAGTTGAATTAGAGTCAAATTGGTTACAGAAGGAGGAACAAAGAAAATGAGGGAAGCGTTCGATGGAAGAAGCGAGAGCCAAAAAAGTAATGGGTAGGAAAAATGAAAATAAATCTTTCTTTAGAATTATGCTAAATTTACAACTATCTGCAGGAATAATATTAAACAGTTTAAATTATTTTATTTCTTGAGTGAAATTGTTGATTATCATGGCATAAGCAAGTTTTATATTTAATAGGTATTTGTATTATTAATTATGCATTATAACTTTCTGTAGCTTGTTTAAAGGGTAATTAATCCAGAATACCAGAATTTGCTTGACATATCGTTTGTGTGGTTAAACAGTGGAATAGCATCAAACGACTAGTGAATTCCTGAGATTCACACCAAACAATGCATCTCTTGATCCTCTGCACTCATTAGCCAAGTTATATAAGGGCATGCAATGCAAAAGCAATTTTATTTCTCTTGAGGACGATTGGGCATCACAGTCTTCTCTGTTTCTTTTGTAGCTTGAGTCGATGTCCCTCAGTGTCTACTCCAGTGATGGTGGATTTCAACTTTGGAGCAGCACCCATCTGTGCAGATCCATCCATTGTCCTGCTCATGATTGAGAACAAGGAGATGACACCTGCTGACTGGTGGGTACCACATGCATTAGGGAGGAAGGCAGGAGGAACTCAACTTGTGATCAAATTACAAATGGAAAATCTAACATGCTCATTTCTACAGTCCCACAGTTGTGTCATAACAAAGTCAGAAGTTAGAAGAGATACAGGTTTAATTTCGCTGAGCATAGAGGTAATCCTGAGAGATAACTCCTCCAAGTAAGCAAAGAAAGAGCTCTCGTTTATGTAACAATTTGACATATCTTATTGAATTCTTTGAGAAGGTGACTAAGGAGGTGGACGAGGGGAAAGCGGTAGATGTGTATATGGATTTTAGTAAGGCGTTTGATAAGATTCCCCATGGTAGGCTACTTCAAAAAATACGGAGGTATGGCATTGAGGGTGAGTTGGAGGTTTGGATTAGGAACTGGCTGGCTGGAAGAAGACAGAGGATAGTAGTTGATGGTAAAGGTTCATCTTGGAGTGCCGTTACTAGCGGTGTTCCGCAAGGATCTGTTTTGGGACTATTGCTGTTTGTCATTTTTATAAATGACCTGGAGGAGGGGCTAGAAGGTTGGGTGAGCAAGTTTGCGGATGATACGAAAGTCGGAGGAGTTGTTGACAGTGAGGAAGGATGTGTCAGGTTACAGCAGGATATAGATAAGCTGCAGAACTGGGCAGAAAGGTGGCAAATGGAGTTCAATGTAGCTAAGTGTGAGGTGATTCACTTTGGTAAGAGTAACAAAAAGATGGGGTACTGGGCTAATGGTTGGATACTTGGTAGTGTGGATGAGCAGAGGGATCTTGGTGTCCATGTACACAGATCTTTGAAAGTTGCCACCCAGGTAAATAGTGCGGTGAAGAAGGCATATGGCGTACTGGCTTTTATTGGTAGAGGAATTGAGTTCGGGAGTCTTGAGGTCATGTTGCAGTTGTATAAGACTCTGGTGCGGCCGCATCTAGAGTATTGTGTGCAGTTTTGGTCGCCATACTATAGGAAGGATGTGGAGGCACTGGAACGGGTGCAGAGGACGTTTACCAGGATGTTGCCTGGTATGGTAGGAAGATCGTATGAGGAAAGGCTGAGGCACTTGGGGTTGTTTTCATTGGAGAAAAGAAGGTTTAGGGGTGACTTGATAGAGGTGTACAAGATGATTAGGGGTTTAGATAGGGTTGACCGTGAGAACCTTTTTCCACGTATGGAGTCAGCTATTACGAGGGGGCATAGCTTTAAATTAAGGGGTGGTAGGTATAGGACAGATGTTAGGGGTAGGTTCTTTACTCAGCGAGTCGTGAGTTCATGGAATGCCCTGCCAGTGGCAGTGGTGGACTCTCCCTCTTTATGGGCATTTAAACGGGCATTGGATAGGCATATGGAAGATAGTGGGCTAGTGTAGGTTAGGTGGGCTTGGATCGGCGCAACATCGAGGGCCAAAGGGCCTGTACTGCGCTGTGTTCTTCTATGTTCTATGTTCTATATCCTCTACCCCCACTGAATTGCTTTTTCTAGTCTGTTATTTGTTTATGACATGTACTCTTCACTGACTGAGCCAGCATGTAATACACAATATTAATTGCTCTGGAGAACGTGATGGTGAGCTGACGTTCTGAACTGCACGGCCCTTTGAATGTAGGGTCACCACGGTGGTGTCGGGGAAGGCGTTCCAAGAGTTTGGCCCTGTGATAGTAAATAAGTGGCAATAAATTTCCAAATCAAGATGGTGAGTGGCTTGGAGGGCAACTTGCATGTGGTGACATTCCAATGCATCTACTTCCCTTGCCTTTGGTGATGTAAGAGGTCATGGGTCACCCTTAGAAGGTGCTGTTAGGGAGGTAGTTTTAGAATTTTGACTGAGCAAGAGTGAATGAATGGTGATACATTTCCACATCGGGATTGGGGGGGAATGTGCTAGTGGTGATATTCCTGTCATTTGCTGCCCTTGTCCTCCTTTTTCTTGTGATCAAAACAGTGAAGGGGAGGGTAGGGACTAAATCAAAATAGAACTGGAGGGACTTCACATTTCTTTTTTTTTTCAAAGTGCACCAATCTTTATTCAATTTCCACCACCAGGAAGAACCTTCTGTTATCTCCTGTTTATATATATATTTTTTTGCACGAATCTTTATTCAAATTCCACCACCAGGAAGATAGGAAAACACCCGGGTGGCCAGTGACAAACACTGCCCTTCATATCAAGGGATTGTCCTCCTTAGTGGTAGAGTAGTTGAATGTAATTGGCCAGTCTCTAAATTGGTAGAAAGTGAGGATTGTAGATGCTGGAGATCAGAGCTGAAAAATGTGTTGCTGGAAAAACGCAGCAGGTCAGGCAGCATCCAAGGAACAGGAGAATCTTCCTGAAGAAGGGCTTATGCACGAAACGTCAATTCTCCTGCTCCTTGGATGCTGCCTGACCTGCTGCGCTTTTCCAGCAACGCATTTTTTCAGCTCAGTCTCTAAATTGTCCAGCTTTCGAAGAAATGAAGAAATAAATTGTGCAGTGAGCCCCAATTCTTAACAGTATTTTACTGATAGATTCTGCCAAATCTTGAATGTATGGTTGTGTATGAACTCATTTCAATTTTATACCTGTTTCTCTTAGATATTTTAGTGAATAGGAAGGGAGGAGACGCCTCAGGACATCAATGTTAAATTGCCTTAAAAATATTTGGGTTGGATTTCAGGTAACTTTCTTTTTGGAGATTTATTGACCTTTTTCCATGGATTGCCAGGCAACATACTATGGGTAGTTTCACTATAGGCCCTCCCAGGCAAATTCCTTCAAGTAGAAAAATATTTCAAGTTACATGCAAGATAAAGTGATAGTTATCTTTACATAGTTAAGTGTTCAAAATGGTTAGGTGTTTTAATAAGAGTAGATGGGGAGAAACTATTTCCACTGCTATGAAGTGTATGTAGGTTAGTCTGATTTTAGAGTAGGATAAAAGGGTGACACAACATCGAAGGCCGAAGGGCCTCTACTGTACTGTACTGTTCTATGTTCTAAGGGTCGGTAGCTAAAGAATACAATGGCAAAATGACCAGGGAGGAGATAAGAACTTATTTTTGCAGCATATTTCCTGCCCTGGAATGCCTGAAAGGAAATGGAAAGCAGGTTCAACAATAGCTTTCAAGAGATAGTAGATTACTTACTTTACTTTTTTTTTACTTACAGTGTGGAAACAGGCCCTTCGGCCCAACAAGCCCACACCGACCCTCCGAAGAGCAACCCACCCAGACCCATTCCCCTACATTTACCCCTTCACCTAACACTATGGACAATTTAGCATGGCCAATTCACCTAAACCTGCACATTTTTGGACTCTGGGAGGAAACCAGAGCAAACCCATGCAGACACAGGGAGCATGTGCAAACACCACACAGACAGTTGCCTGAGGCGGTGATTGAACCTGGGTCTCTGGCGCTGAGAGGCAGCAGTGCTAACCACTGTGCCACCGTGCCGCCCTTTCAGATAATTGGGCAACTATCTGAAAAGGAAACATTTGCAGGGCTGTGGGAAAAATACTAATTGATGGGGAGAGACAGAGTACTTGGATATGATTTTCAAAGATGTTACGCAAGCCTAATGGGCTGAATGGCCCTCTTCTGTGCCTCATGATTCTCTATGATCAGGATGGGCAGCCCAAGATTGTGAGTGCGTTTTGCATTTAAACTCTGAATTTACAACCTGGAGGGCACTTACATATTTTTCCCCTTCCTCCTGTTACTTTATCAAGGGCTTTCCTGTTTCCAAAAGACCAACAACTGGACCTGGAATACTGGGCTGAGACTGGAGAATTCAACCCCACTGAGCTGCACGAGATGAGGATTGATGATAATCGGCTCTTCACTGTGGAACCAAAATCTGGATGCTTGCTTCCTGGACAGCGAGAAACTATTCAACTAACTTACAGGTATTAAGGCTAGAGATGGGATGGGGGAACATATGTGTACTTGCTTCCTTTCACGCCTGGAAAATATTATTGTGACTTGTACTCCCAATCTGAGGCAAGAATTTATCATGTCTGTGTAGTTTTACTGGAGGTATGGCTCCAAATTAACTTTCAAGTAAATGGAGCGCTTTAAGATGCTCAGGCCATTTGAACTAGTGTAATCTACAAAGATGCAATGCACTTTAATAATATGATTTTAACAGTGGTCTATCAGATAGAACAGTCATGATAAGTTACTTGTTACAAAAATGTCTCCAATCAATGTATATGTTCAATCTACATTCAATCTTCAGTATTAGGAGCCTCACTATCAGTTGCTTGCACTCTCAGCTTTGGGATTGTCTTCCCAAACGTCTGTACCTTCCTCTCCTCAATTAAGATGATCCGTAAAACTTGCCTCTTTAACCAACCCATTCTTATTTCTCATTGTATGACCTGGTCAACCTTTTGCTAGATAATTGTTTCTGTGAAGATCCTTGGAAGATTAAAGGAGCAACATTAACAAGAACTTATGTTTATACCAGACTGTTGTATCAAAGTGTTACACCAGGTCAGGAGCTGCATGAGTTTTTTAAAAATTATTTCATCAATTTAATAAATTAATGATTTTAAGCAAGAGCTTCAGTGAATCCTTTTCCTTAAACTTGTATTCCTCCAAATGCACACTCAGGATGAGTGAAAATGGCTAATATCACTGCATGTAAGGAGCAATAGAGATATGAGAATATCCTAGATATCAACACAAAGGAACCGCAGGGATGTACTTGAGGGCAATAGCCATATATGACATTATCTTATAATAAGCTCACATAAAGACCATTGGGGTAATTTACAATAATCTGTATAAACGCAATAATTATACTTGAAATGCAATGGGCAGTATGATGGCTCAGTGGTTAGCACAGACCCATGTTTGATTCCTTGGGCAACTGTCTGTGTGGGTTTCCTCTGGGTGCTCCGGTTTTCTCTTACAGCCCAAAGATGTGCAGATTAGGTGGATTGGCCGTGCTAAAACGGCCATAGTTTCCAGAGATATGCAGGGTAGGGTGGGTTAGCCATGGAAAATGCAAGGCTACAGGGATAGAGTAGAGGGGTGGGTCTGGGTGGGCTGCTGTTCAGAGGGTCATTGTGGCCTGGTTGGGTAGGAATTCTATGAAATAATGAACTGTTAACCTAAATTTGTGTTGTACAAAGGCTATAACTCTGGATGAAATATATTGACTATTAATCTTAAGTTGAACAAAAGAGTAAGAGTGAAAATCTGGAAACTAACCTTCATTTCTAGGCACACTCTGAAGTTTAAAGCTTTATTCTGATCTGAGATGAATATCGTGCCTTACCAACTTAATAAAGTTCTTTGAGGAAGTGACCAAGTTGTTAGATGAATGAAGGGCTGTTGATGTCATACACATGGACTTTAGTAAGGCGTTTGATAAAATTACCCATTGTAGACGAATGGAGAAAGTGAAGTCACGTAGTGTGCAGGGTGTTCTAGCTAGGTGGATAAAGAACTGGTTGAGCAACAGGAGACAGAGAGTCGTAGTTGAAGGGAGTTTCTCGAAATGGAGAAAGGTGACCAATGGTGTTCCACAGGGGTCAGTATTGGGGCCACTGTTGTTTGTAATATACATAAATGATCTAAAAGAGGGCACTGTTGGTATGATCAACAAGTTTGCAGATGACACGAAGATTGGTGGAGTAGCAGAAAGCATAAAGGACTGTCAGAGAATACAGGAGGATATAGATAAACTGTAGAGTTGGGCGGAAAAGTGGCACATGGCTTTCAATCCAGACAAATGTGAGGTGATGCATTTAGGCAAGACTAATTCTAGAGCGAATTATACAATGAATGGAAGAGCCTTGGGAAAAGTTGATGGGCAGAGAGATCTGGGAGTGCAGGTCCATTGTACCCTGAAGGTTGCTGCATAGGTGGATAGAGTGGTCAAGAAGGCATATAGTATGCTTGCCTTCATTGGACGAGGTACTGAGTATAAGAGTTGGCAAGTCATGTTAAAATTGTACAGAGCATTGGTTTGGCTGCATTTAGAATACTGTGTACAGTTCTGGTTGCCACATTACCAAAAGGGTGTGGACGCTTTGGAGAGGGTGCAGAGAACGTTTACGAAGATGTTGCCTGGTATGGAAGGTGCTAGCTATGAAGAGAGGTTGAGTAGGTTGGGTTTATTTTCACTAGAAAAAAGGAGATTGAGGGTGGACTTGATTGAGGTTTACAAAATCATGAAGGATAGAGACAAGCTTTTTCCCAGGGTGAAGGATTCAATAACGAGAGGTCATGCTTTCAAGGTGAGAGGTGAAAAGTTTAAGGGGATATATGCGGCAAGTACTTCACACAGAGGGTGGTGGGCATTTGGAACACATTGCCAGCAGAGGTGGTAGAGACAGGCACGGTAGATTCACTTCAGATGCGTCTGGACAGATGCATGAGTAGGTGGGGAGTAGAGGGATACAAATGCTTAGGAATTGGCCAACAGGTTTAGATAATACTTTTGGATTGGCTCAGGCTTGGAGGGCTGATGGGCCTGTTCCTGGGCTGTAAATTTTCTTTGTTCTTTCTTTGTTTTGTTTAAACTTACACATTTAAGTATCAACAACAGGTGTTTGATGTCTGGTTTGAAATAGTGATGAGAAGAACTTATACTTTAATTGTTCCCTCTTCTCAGGCATGAATATACTGGCACTGATCGGATCCCTGTTGTGCTGAAACTTTCACACGGTCGTGAAATTATGGTAAGGAACAATTTGTGTTACCCAGAGAACATTTCATTTTAATTGAATGAGATGAACTATACAACTGGAAAAGTTTTCAAAATACACCAGATATGAGGTAAGATTGTCCAAATACTGCCCACTGCTGAGGGCTATTGGAACAAATAGTTGCCCCTCAACAGTTACAGGAATAGCAAAGCTTGTTATAATTACAGAAGCCAAGGAGTGACATTCATATCAAGGTTCTCTTCCTTAACCAATGGGGGAAATCCCAAACTACAGACATATGTTTATATTTTGCAATCTTAGAAGTGCTTTAACTGAAAGATTTATATACATATTACCAATGGCCAATTTACATCATGCTTTGGAGGATTTGGGGCAGCACGGTGGCTCAATGGTTAGCACTCCTGCCTCACAGCACCAGGGTCCCAGGTTCCCAGGCGACTGTCTGTGTGGAGTTTGCACATTCTCCCCATGTCTGCGTGAGTTTCCTCCGGGTGCTCCGGTTTCCTCCCACAGTCCAAAATGTGCAGGTCAGGTGAATTGGCCATGCTAAATTGCCCATTGTGTTAGGTGCAACTGGGAAATGGGACTGGGTCGGTTACTCTTCAGAGGGTCGGTGTGGACTTATCGGGCCAAAGGGCCTGTTTCCACACTGTAGGTAATCTAATCTAATCTGTGATGTTCTGTAATTTCTCCTCCATGTCTTCACAAGGCATGTATTCTCTTTATAATCCCACTTGGTGACTCAAGACTTTGGGATGAGAGGCTTGTTTTCTGTGTAGCTTTTGCCTAAAGTAGAAGAATATCTGGTTGAGAATGTTAAAGTTATGTGCACGCTCTTGTTGTTTCCTGATTTTTAAAAAAATTCTTATTTGCTCTATAGGTGTTTGCTTCAGTTATGATCCAGTTGGTGGTAGTACTGGACAAGTCAGATCCCAGAGTGAGACCTGACTATTTTTGTTTATAGTGGCAGTCAGTCACTGAATATATTCACAAGAGGCTGCCAATATATTCTTAACAAACAAACATTAAATATTTTTATACAAAAGAAATACACAAACTATGTTACACTATATAAGAGCTATAGACACTGGTCTCATAGAATCATACAGTACAGAAGAGGTTCTTTGACCCATTGATTCTACACTGACAAAAACACTATTCTAAGTCTACACTAGTCCCACTTTCCAGCACTTGGCCCATAGCCTTGAATGTTATGACACTTCAAGTGCTCATCCAAGTACTTTTTTAAAGGTTGTGAGGTTTCCCACCTCATCTACACTCCTTGCGGTACATTCCAGATTCCTACCAGTCTGTGGGTGAGAAATGTTTTCCAAAAAATCTCCCGTAAACCACCTGCTTTTCATATTAGAAATATGCCCCTTGTCCTTGACCCATTTTACTAAGGGGAACAGTTGCTTTCTATCCACCCTCTCCATGCCCCTCATAGTCTCATCTCTAGTCCCCTCTCTGTTTTCTTTAGAGCAGAGAAGACTATGTGACTGTATCCAGCCTCTTATTATAGCACATATTAAGAGGAAAGATTCAACCTTCTTGCCCCAAAAACAACCTTACAAACACTTAAAAGTCATGAAAATGCGTAAGATGTAGGAGTCAGCCATTCCAATCCATCGAATCTGTTCCACCATTCAATGATGTCATGACTGATTCGATAATCCTTAACTCCACTTTCCTGCCTTTTCTACACAACCCCGATTCTCTGACTAATTAAAAATCTGACTACCACACCTTTGTATATACTCAACAACCCAGCATCTACAGCTCTCAGCAGTAAGAAATTCTACAGAGTCATTACTTTCTGGGAAAAGAAATTCCTCCTCATCTTTGTCCTGAATGGGCGACCTATTATTTTGAGATTGTGCCCTATAGTTCTAGACTTTCCCATAAGGGGAAACAACCTCTCTGCATTCACTCTGTCAAGTCCAAAAAGAATCTTGTATGTTTCACTCCCACTCTCAGAACAAATCTAAAATGAAACTTAGGCCACATCTTCCCCCTTCTCAATGCACAAAATAAAAATTGGAAATTCAGTTTAAAAATGTATATTTTTATCGTCATAGTTACAGTGTCATACAGCATGGAAACAGACCCTTCAGTTGAACCAGTCCATGTGAACATAATCCTAAACTAAACTAGTCCAACTTGCCTGCTCTTGGCCCATATCCCTCCAACATTTTCTATTCATGTACTTATCTAAGTATCTTTTAAATGTTATAACTGTGCCCGCATCCACCACTTCCTCAGGAAGTTCATTCCACACATGAATTACTCTGTGTGGAAAAGAATTTGCCTCCCCCAAGTCTTTTTAAATCTCTCACCTTAAAAATATGCCCTCTAGGGTTGAAATCCCCCATCCTAGGGTAAAGACACCAATATCTGTACCTGTCATTATTTTATAAACCTCTTTAAGGTCCCCTCTGAACCTCCTATGCTCCAGTGAAAAATGTACCAGCTTATTGAATCTTTCTTTATAACTCAGATCTTCATTACCTGGCAACATTCTGGTAAATGTGTTCTGAATCCTCTCAAGCTTAATAATATTATTCTTGTAACAGGGCAACCAGAACTGGACACGTTACTCCAGAAGTGGCCTCAGTGATGTCCTATACAACTTCAGCATGAGTTCCCAATTCATATACTGAGCAATGAAGGCAAGCGTGCTAAATGCCTTTTTAACAACCCTGTCTATATGTGACGAAACTTCAAAGAATTATGTACCTGAACCTCTAGGTCCCTCTGTTCTACAACACAACACATGTCTTCCACTTCAAGCCCAAGCTGTCAAATAGTGATAGCATATTATGAACTTTCATCATGCTTCACTTTGGCCAAAACGGAAACAAAAGGCAAAGGGACTGGTAGTAGTTGAATTGAATTTAATTGAATTTATTGTCACGTGTACCGAGGCACAGTCAAAAGCTTTGTCTTGTGAACAGTATAGGCAGATCACAGAGTTAAGTAGCAGAGATAAGTAAATAATAGGTAAACAGCGGCAAAAACAAAAACACAGGTACAGGCGAATGTTAAGAGTTTGTGAGTCCATTCAGTATTCTAACTACAGTAGGGTAGAAACTGTTACGAAACCGGCTGGTGTGTGTTCAGGCTTCTGTATCTTCTCCTCGATGGTAGAGGTTGTAGAAAAACATAATCAGGATGGGATGGATCTTTGAGAATGCTGGCGGCCTTTCCTTGACAGCGGGCCTGGTAAATGGATTCTATAGATGTGAGGGTGGCCTTTGTGATTGTCTGGGCCGAGTTCACCACTCTCTGTAACCGTCTCTGATCTTGAATGGTACAGTTGCCATACCAGGTAGTGATACATCCAGATAGAATGCTCTCCATAGTGCACTTATAAAAATTGGCAAGGGTATTCGCCATCATGCCAAATTTCTCCAGCTGCCTGAGGAAGAAGAGACATTGTTGGGCTTTTGTAACCAGTGCATCCACATGAAGAGTCCAAGAAAGCTTGTTGTGGATGACCACTCCCAGGAGCTTGACACTCTCCACTCATTCCACCTCGTGCTGTTAGTGTGTAGGGGGGCATGAGTAACATCCCGCTGAAAGTCAATAATGAGTTCCTTGGTTTTGCCAGCATTGAGAACCATGTTGTTCTCCGTGCACCATTTTTCCAGGTCTTCTACCTCCCGTCTGTAGTCTCATCGCCATCTGAGATTCGACCGACTGTGTCATTAGTGAACTTGTAAATGGCAGTAGTCTGGTATTTGGCAATGCAGTCATGAGTATACAGAGAATACAGTAGGGCGCTGAGTACGCACCCCTGGGGGCTCCAGTGTTGAGTGTTAGTGAGGATGAAATATTGTCTCCAGGGGACTGGAGAGTGGCGAATGTTGTGCACAGGCCAGCTAGTCTTACTTCGGTGGTAGGCAAAGTAATGGAAAGGGTACTGAGGGATAGGATTTATGAGTATCTAGAAAGACACTGCTTGATTAGGGACAGCCAGCACGGATTTGTGAGGGGTAGATCTTGCCTTACAAGTCTTATTGAATTCTTTGAGGAGGTGACCAAGCATGTGGATGAGGGTAGAGCAGTGGATGTAGTGTACATGGATTTTAGTAAGGCATTTGATAAGGTTCCCCATGTTAGTCTTATGCGGAAAGTCAGAAGGCATGGGATAGTGGGAAATTTGGCCAGTTGGATAGAGAACTGGCTAGCCGGTTGAAGTCAGAGAGTGGTGGTAGATGGTAAATATTCAGCCTGGAGCCCAGTTACAAGTGGAGTTCTGCAGGGATCAGTTCTGGGTCCTCTGCTGTTTGTAATTTTTATTAATGACTTGGAAGAGGGAGTCGAAGGGTGGGTCAGTAAATTTGCAGACGATACAAAGATTGGTGGAGTTGTGGATAGTGAGAAGGACTGTTGTCGGCTGCAAAGGGACTTAGATATGATGCAGAGGTGGACTGAGGAGTGGCAGATGGAGTTCAACCCTGTCAAGTGTGAGGTTGTCCATTTTGGAAGGACAATTAAGAATGCAGAATACAGGGTTAATGGTAGGGTTCTTAGTAAGGTGGAGGAGCAGAGGGATCTTGGGGTCTATGTTCATAGCTCTTTGAAAGTTGCCACTCAGGTGGATAGAGCTTGTAAGAAGGCCTATGGTGTATTAGCGTTCATTAGCAGAGGGATTGAATTCAAGAGTCGTGAGGTGATGTTGCAGCTGTACAGGACCTTGGTAAGGCCACATTTGGAGTACTGTGTGCAGTTCTGGTCGCCTCACTTTAGGAAAGATGTGGAAGCTTTGGAGAGGGTGCAGAGGATATTTACCAGGATGTTGCCTGGAATGGAGAATAGGTTGTACGAGGATAGGTTGAGAGTGCTAGGCCTTTTCTCATTGGAAGGGCGAAGGATGAGGGGTGACTTGATAGAGGTTTATAAGATGATCAGGGGAATAGATAGAGTAGACAGTCAGAGACTTTTTCCCCAGGTACAACAGAGTGTTACAAGGGGACATAAATTTAAGGTGAAGTGTGGAAGGTATAGGGGGGATGTCAGGGGTAGGTTCTTTACCCAGAGAGTGGTGGGGGCATGGAATGCACTGCCTGTGTGAGTGGCAGAGTCAGAATCATTGGTGACCTTTAAGCGGCAATTGGATAGGTACATAGATAGGTGCTTAAGCTAGGACAAATGTTCGGCACAACATTGTGGGTCGAAGGGCCTGTTCTGTGCTGTGTTGTTCTATGTTCTATGTTCTATCTTCACTGATTGTGGCCTGTGGATCAGGAAACTGAGGATCCAGTTGCAGAGAGTGGGGCATAATCTGAGATCACTAAGTTTAGTAATCAGTCTCAAGGGGATAATAGTGTTGAAGGCTGAACTGTAGTTAATTAGTAGGATTCCTATGTTGCTGCTTTTGGTGTCAAGATGTTCTAGGGAGGAGTGAAGGGCAAGTGATATGGCATCTGACGTGTTTCTATTGATTCGATAGGCAAATTGGAGTGGGTCGAGTAGTGGGAAGGCTGGAGTTGATTAATGCCATGACCAGCCTTTCAAAGCACTTCATGATAACCGAAGTTAGGGCCACTGGGCGGTAGTCATTGAGACATGCTGCATGACCCTTTGTAGGCACAGGGATGATGTTGGCCCTCTTGAAACAGCCAGGGACAGTGGCCTGCTGCAGGGAGCGGTTGAAGATGTCCGAGAAGACCTCTGCCAGTTGATCTGCGCATGTTCTGAGCGCATGGCCTGGTACTCCGTCTGGTCCCATCGCTTTCCTTGGATTCACACGAAGGAAAACTGATCTGATCTCCGATGCAGTGACTGTTGGGATAGGCTTGTCAGAACTTGTCAGAATAGGTGTTACCTCTCCACCAAAATTCTGCTCAAAGCAAGCTTAGAAGGCGTTGAGACGATCTGGGAGGGATATGTCATCGTCTGCTATCTTGCACTGTCTCTTTTTAGAGCCTGTGATGTCATTCAGTCCTTGCCATAGTTGCCGGTTGTCTTAAAGGAAGAAGAAATTACTTGTCCAGAGCATGAATGGCAGGATCATGAACAGCTGTGTTTGAAAGCAAAAACATGATAAACAAGATTCAGACCATCGCATAACAACATTCGAGATGGAACTCATGGTCTGAAGTTGTTGAACTTATTGTTCAGTCCAGAAGCTATAAAGTGCTTAAACAGAACATTAAATGTTTCTTGAGCTTCCATTGAGCCTATCTGTATCATTGCATTCCTGATGAAGAGCTTATGATCAAAATGTTGACTCTCCTGCTCCTCGGATACTGCCTGACTGGCTGTGTTTTTCCAGCACCACATTTTTTGACTCTGTATCACTGCAGTAGTCCACCGTCTGAAATTAGAGTTTTTCAATCATTGGATGTGGGTGTTGCTGGCTGGACTAGAATTTATTGTCCATCCCTAATTACCTTTGAGAAGTTGATGACGAGCTGCCTTTTCGAACCACTGTAGTCTGTTTGTACAGATGGACTCACAATGCAGTTCAGAAGGGAATCCAGTATTTTGACCTAGCAACACTAAAGGAACAGCGATATAGTTTGAAGTCAGGATTGTGAATAGTTTGGAGCAGCAATCATCCAGTCTGAGTTTGGTCTCTCCTATCACTAAAAAAGATTATCAATGTGTTATCGCATTTGTGGACTCTTGCTGTGCACAAATTGGCTGCTATGTTTCCTACATTACAAACGTGGTTACACTTCCAAAGTACTTAGTTCCAAAGTATGTGGAGTATTGTTTTATATCTTCATTCATGGCATATGGGCTTAGCTGGCTGGAGCAGTATTTATTTCCCATTTCTAATTACACTTGAGAAGATGGCTGAAAACTGTCTTCTTGAGACACTGCAGCCATTAGGGAGGGAGCTCTGACAATGTGACACTGAAGGAGTGGTAACATATGTCAAGGCAAGGATGGAGAGTGGTTTGGAGAGACATTTACAAGCAGTGGTCTATCGATTACCCTATTCCTCTAGATGGTACTGGTCATGGATTTGGAAGGTGCTGTCTAAGAAGAGTTGGTGAATTTCTGCAGTGCATCTTGTAGATTGTACACACTGCTGCAACTGTGCGCCAGTGGGGGAGGGGAAAGTTGGTACCACATCAATACACAGTCAGGCGGGCTGTTTAGTCCCCTGTGGTGTCAAGATTCTTGAGTATTGTTGGAGCACTCATCCAGGCAACTAGAGAGTATTCCATCACAGTATTGACTTGATTCTTGCAGATTGTCAATGGGGTTTTGGAATCTGGAGGTAAGTTCCTTTCAGCGGGCCTCCTGGTTTCTGTCTGGCTCTTGTAGTTACGATATGTATCTATGTACTTATGTAGTTAATGCAAAACTCCTTTTCACAGGACATTTGAAAGTTAACCATGTGGGTTGCTGTCAGTCTGGAGTCATTGGCCGTTCCAGTTCATTTTATGGTTAATGGTGACCACAGGAGATTGATAATAGGAAATGGTAATGCTATTGAACGTCAAGGGACAATGATTCAATTTTCTTTCATTGGAGGTAATTGTCAAGCAGTATCTGAGTCATGGAGCTGTGTAGCATATAAACACACCCTTTGGTCCAACTCGTCCATACCGACCAGATATCCTAAACTTATCTAATCCCATTTGCCAGCATTCGGCCCATATCTCTCTGAACTCTTCCTATTCACATACCCATCCAGATGCCTTTTAAATGTTGTAATTGTACCAGCCTCCACCACTTCCTCATTCCATACATGCATCATCCTCTGTGTGAAAAAGCTGTCCCTTAAGTCTCTTTTAAATCTCTTCCCTCTCACCTTAAACCTATGTCCTTTAGTTCTGGGTTGCTACCCTTGGCTACTCACCCCATCCATGCCCCTCATGAACCTCACTAAGGTCACTCCTCCGTCTCCAAGGAAAATAGTCTCAGCCTATTCAACCTTTCCCTCCAACCATGGCAATATCTTTGTAAATCTTTTCTGAACCCTTTCAAGTTTGTGGCAAATGGTGTTTAACAATGTAATCATCAGTAAACATCTCCAATTCTGACCTTAAGTTGAAGGGAAGGTCATTGATGAAACAACTAAAAATGTTTATGCCTATGACTTAGCATCAGTGAGCAAGCTATTGCTAAGCAAGTGCTGTTTTATAACGTTGCTGATGACCCCTCCATCACTTCATTTGATGATTGATCACAGACTGATGGGGTGGTAATTAGCCAGGTTTTTTGGCTTATAGGACATATCTGGGCAATTTTCATTCAGCAATGTGAAAGGTTCTATATAAATATAATTTGGAGATGCCGATGTTGTACTGGGGTGTACGATTTTAAAAATCACACAACACCAGGTTATAGTCCAACAAGTTTATTTGGAAGCACTACCTTTCGGAGCGCTGCTCCTTCATCAGGTGGTTGTGAAGGAGCAGTGTTCCGCAAGGTAGTGCTTCCAAATAAACCTGATTTTTAACAATGTAAATATCGGTTTTGTTTTCCGTAGTGTGTGATTGTGTTGGAAAAAATACAAATGGCAGTAACTGGTTTGGGCACAATGGGCTGAATGGCCTCCTTCCACACCACAACTATTATGTGATTCTGTGAAGCACTTTCATAAGATGATAAATATTCCAAGTTTGTATCAAATTACGGCTTATGTCGTCGCTCAGGAACGACCATGTGTAATGCAGTAAGGGTTGATAAATATTTACCTTCAAGTTGGTTTCATTTAAGAAAAACATTAAAGAGTGCTACCTCTGCCAAGTTTCGTACACTGCTATTTCCTTGAGCAAATGCTAGAGCAGGTGCACCGGAATAACATTGGTCTGGGAAATTCCCATGCTGCATAAAATTCCTGTTGGGGAGCTATGCTTTGCTTTTTTTTAAACTTAATAAACCACTTGGCAGGGAATGGAAAAAACCCTTTTAACCATTACTTGTATCACTCACGGGATTCCATTTCCAGATGGTTGCCCGATAAAAGCCCTTGGCATTAGTGGCAGCATGGATATAAAATTGGCGCAAAGTTTTGAAAGCAGGGAGTAGTGGTGAATGGGTGTTTTTCAGGGATGTGTACAGAGGTGTTCCCCTGGGGTAAGTATTAGGACCACTGCTCTTTTTGCCATTTTATCCACAACGTGGACATCATTTCAAAGTTTGTAGATGACGCAAAGTTTTGAAATGCAATGTGGAATAAGTAACAGACTTGAAGGGGTTTCATTTTCTTGATTTTTTTTCTTAGGATGTGGGAACCCTTGGCAAGGCCAGCATTTGTTGCCCAACCCTAATAGCACTTGAGCCAAGTGTCTTGCTGTGGTCGTTTCATAGGACAGTTGAGAGTCAACCACATACATTGCTGTGAGAATGGAGTCATTGGCCTTTCCGAATAAGGTCACAGAATTTCCTTCCCTGAACCCAGATTGGCTTTTTGTGACAATTGTCATGATTACCATTACTGAAACTAACATTACATTCCAAGTTTATTCAATGAATTTAAACTTCGCTTCCTCATGTGGTAGGTTTTAAATCCATGTCCCTGGACCATGTTCCTGTGCCTCTAAATTTCTATTCCAGTGACATTGCTAGTATGCCACTATCTACCCCAAATACAGCTAGACCTGTAAAATGGGCAGTCATTAGCAGATGAAATTTAATGGTAGTCATTGAGTATAGGAGTTGGGAGGTCATGTTGCAGCTGTACAGGACCTTGGTTAGGCCCCTTGGAATATTGTTTGCAAATCTGGTCTCCCTCCTCTTGGAAGGATGTTGTGAAACTTGAAAGGGTTCAGAAAAAGATTTACGAGGATGTTGTTAAGGTTGGAGGATTTCAACTATAGGGCGAGTCTGAATAGGATGGGGCTGTTTTCCCTGGAGTGTCGGAGGCTGAGGGGTGATCTGATAGAGGGTTTTAAAATCATGAGGGGCGTGGATAGAATAAATAGACAAGGTATTTTCCCTTGCGTGGGGTGTCCAGAATAGGGAAATATTTAAAAGGGACCTAAGGGGCAACTTTATCACACAGGGTAGTGTGTATATGGAATGAACAGACAGAGGAAGTGGTGGAGGCTGGTACAATTACAACATTTAAAAGACATCTGGATGGGTATATAAATTGGAAAGATATAGAGGGATATAGGGCAAGTGTTGACAAATGGGATTAGATTAATTTAGGATATCTGACCAGCATGGACGAGTTGAACCGAAGGGTCAGTTTCCATGCTGTACATCTCTATGACTCTACAGTTGTGAAGTAATACACATCATTTGGAAAAGTTGAGGAGAGGCAGAATAAAATAAATAGTACAACTCTAAACTGCATGAACTGTTAATGAGGCTTGTGGGTGTACGTGCATGTATCTTTGAAAGAGACTCAATGTCCTTTAGCGAAGGAAATCTGCCATCCATACCTGATCTGGACTACATGTGATTCCAGACCCACAGCAATTTGGCTGACGACATCCCCTGTAAGGTTCTTTCCAGATGTGCAGACCTCAAAGCCCTGTGCATAGCAGCGAGTTCAGACAGAGCTGGACGCCAGTTCCATGATCGGTGTGCCAAAGATGATCGCCTTGTTTGAAACCTTAGAGCAGCTGTGCAGCTTAGACAGAATGTTAGTGTTTGGCTATTGATTTTCCTCTAAAATGGCCAACAGGGAAAGTAGGGATGAGCAACAAATGCCGACTTTGCCAGCAAAGCAAACATTTCATGGAAGAATAAAAATTATGAATAAAGGAAAATATACAAATGTGAGGACGTTGTGCCAAAGAATTATAAACTAGTTCTGGCTCTTTGTGAAGTACTACTTCTGAAACGTGCTATTGCATCGTCCCAAAATCACCTAGCATTGTGCACAGTGAGTCGGTTTTGTGATGTGATGTTTGTAGTGCCACAGACATTCTGTGCCAACAGTATCTTATGGCCCATTTGTGCTTTTTTTTGTGGTATTTGTTCTAGGAGGAATATTGGCTCACAGTTCGAGAAAAATGCCTGCCGTTCTTTGAATTGTGCACTGGGACCTTTCATGTCCACCTGAACAAGCAGATGGGACCCACGTGTTATGATTTGTTTTTCAGTACTGAAAGAAAAAGACTTATTTTACATAGCACCTTTTATGACCCCAATATAACCCAAAATGGCATGTATGCGACTAAGTACTATTGAAGTGTATTTTCAGTTTTGCAGTATAATGTTCAGTGTAGCTAATGCTAAGGTCCAAAAGCAACAAAGTGATAAGCAGATAATATGCTTTATGATATTTCTAGGATAAATAGTCGGTTGTTCAAGATTTAGTGTGCAATCTCGTTTGACAGTGCTGCACTCTCCTTTGCTTTCGAGTGTCAGCCTGCACTTGGTTTTGTGCTGGTCTGTGATATAGGACTTGAATCCACGTTCCAAAGATGTGCAGGTCAGGTGAATTAGCCGTGCTAAATTGCCCATAGTGTTAGGTGCATTAGTCAGAGGGAAATGGGACTGGGTGGATCACTCTTCGGAGGGTCGGTGTGGACTGGTTGGGCCAAAGGACCTGTTTCCACACTGTAGGGAATCCAATCTAATCTAAACTTCTTTCTCAGGAGTGAGAGGCATCAATGAGATTCAAATTGGACAGTTGTGCAACAGTTTGCTCTGGCAAAGTACTCGCCCAGATGCTAAAGTTGAAAATCACCCCACTACCTTCAGGGATCTATGGATAAACGTTGCAAGATCCGTCTGTTTCTGTCGGCCTCCTGGTGTCCTACTATTCATTGATTACTCTCTTGCCATGGCACGTCTTCCAAAGTGCATCACCTCACATATATCAGGATTAAATTCCATCTTCCACTGATCTGCCCATCTGACCAATCTGTATCTATCTTCCTGCAATCTGAGACTTTCTTCCTTACCATTAACTACCCAGCCAATCTCTGTGTCAGGTTGAAAGTTTGCTCGCTAGTCCATAACATCAGCTACAAATCTTCTCCAAAATCTCAAATCACTGTGTCATTCATAAACTTACTTATCATCCCCCCGCTCCACATTTTCTTATATATCGTTTATATGTATCACAAATAATGAGGGATCCAGCACTGATCTGTGTGATATATCATTACTCACCGGCCTCCAGTTACATAAACAGCTTTCTGCTATTAGCCTCTGTACCTGCCACTAAGCCAGTGGTTGACTCTTAATTGCCCTCTAGGCAATTGGCGTGGGCAGTAATGCTGACCTAGCTAGTGATGCCCTTGTCCCACGAATGAATAAACAAAAGTGCATGCCACTGATGTCTAAGGAACTCTTGCCACTTTCATTCCTCTCCCAGCTCTATTTATCATCTGCCCCCCCTCCGATCCCCGCATTCAACACTGTGCTCTAGACCCCTCACTGCTTCTCTTCCACTCAGCACCTTACTCCCTCAGGCCCAGGAAGAGCAGGGTAGCACAACAGTGAGTGGGAAAAACTAGGTAAAAACAATGACTGCAGATGCTGGAAACCAGAGTCTAGATTAGAGTGGTGCTGGAAAAGCACAGCAGTTCAGGCAGCATCCGAGAAGCAGGAAAATCAACGTTTCGGGCAAAAGCCCTTCATCAAGAATATGTAGAACAGTCCATCTTCTGTAATTACGCCGGCACCACTCCCCACCTCTTCTTCCGCTACATTGATGATTGCATTGGTGCCACCTCGTGCTCCCGCGAGGAGGTTGAGCAATTCATCAGCTTCACCAACACATTCCACCCTGACCTTAAATTTACCTGGACCGTCTCTGACACCTCCCTCCCCCTCCTGGACCTCTCCATCTCCATTAATGATGACTGACTTGACACCGACATTTTTTACAAACCCACCGACTCCCACAGCTACCTGGATTACACCTCTTCCCACCCGACCTCCTGCAAAAATGCCATCCCGTATTCCCAATTCCTCTGTCTCCGCCGTATCTGCTCCCAGGAGGAGCAGTTCCACTACAGAACACACCAGATGGCCGCCTCCTTCTTTAGAGACCGCAATTTCCCTTCCAACGTGGTTAAAGATGCCCTCCAACGCATCTCATCCACATCCCGCACCTCCGCCCTCAAACCCCACCCCTCCAACCGTAACAAGGACAGAACCCCACCTTCCACCCTACCAACCTTCGCATAAACCAAATCATCTGCCGACATTTCCGCCACCTCCAAACGGACCCCACCACCAGGGATGTATTTCCCTCCCCACCCCTTTCCGCCTTCCACAAAGACTGTTCCCTCCGGACTACCTGATCAGGTCCATGCCCCCCTACAACCCACCCTCCCATCCAGGCACCTTCCCCTGCCACTGCAGGAATTGCAAAACCTGTGCCCACACCTCCTCCCTCACCTCCATCCAAGGCCCTAAAGGTGCCTTTCACATCCATCACAGTTTTACCTGCACATCCACTAATATCATTTATTGTATCCGTTGCTCCCGATGCGGTCTCCTCTACATTGGGGAGACTAACGCCTCTTAGCAGAGCGCTTTAGGGAACATCTCCGGGACACCCGCACCAATCAACCACACTACCCTGTGGCCCAACATTTCAACTCCCCTTCCCACTCTGCCAAGGACATGGAGGTCTTGGGCCTCCTTCACCGCTGCTCCCTCACCACCAGACGCCTGGAGGAAGAACGCCTCATCACACTTCAACCCCAGGGCATCAATGTGGACTTCATCAGTTTCCTCATTTCCCCTTACCCCACCTCACCCCAGTTCCAAACTTCCAGCTCAGCACTGTCCCCATGACTTGTCCTACCTGCCTATCTTCTTTTCCACCTATCCACTTTACCCTCCCCCTGACCTATCACCTTCATCCCCTCTCCCACTCACCTATTGTACTCTATGCTACTTTTTCCCCACCCCCACCCTCCTCTCATTTATCTCTCCACCCTTCAGGCACTCTGCCTGTATTCCTGACGAAGGGCTTTTTGCCCGAAACTTCAATTTTACTGCTCCTCGGATGCTGCCTGAACTGCTGTGCTTTTCCAGTACCACTCTAACCTCGACAACAGTATGTGGGAGGCAGGCTGTGTAAGGTCAGGAGTGGAGCAGCAAGTGTTGAGAGGGGAGAGTGAAAAAACTCAGGATTTTATCCCTGATTTGAATTTGTTTAAAACACTTGAAAAGCACTCATTTTATTGCCTGTATTTGTTGTTGTTGGTTTTATAGGTATGTAAGGAATAAAAGGATGACTAGGGTGGAATAGGGCCAGTCAAAGACAGAAGTGGGAAGTTGTGTGTGGACCCTGTGGAGATCGGAGAGATGCTAAACAAATATTTCTCATTGGTTTTCATTCAGGAAAAGGAGGAGAAGAATGAGATACGAGACATTAGACTAGAAAGCACCGAGGTTAGTAAGGAAGAGGTGTTATCAATTCTAGAAGGAGTCAAAGTAAATAAGTCCACTGAGCTGGATGGGATTTATCCGAGGATTCTCTGGGAAGTTAGGGAGGTGTTGTTGGATCCTTTGACTTTGATTTTTGAGTCATCATTGTCTACAGGTTTAGTACCAGAGGACTGGAGGATGTCTCACAAACCTCATTGAGTTTTTTGAGAAGGTGACCAAGCATGTGGAAGAGGGTAGGGCAGTTGACGTGGTGTACATGGACTTCAGTAAAGCCTTTGATAGGCTATTGGATAAAATGCGGAGGCATGGGATTGAGAGTGATTTAGCAGTTTGGATTTGAAACTGGCTTTCTGTAAAAAGGCAGTGAGTGGTGGTTGATGAATAATATTCAGCCCGGAGTCTGGTTACTAGTGGTGTGCCACAAGGATCTGTTTTGGGACCACTGCTGTTTGTCATTTTTATAAATGACTTAGACACAGGCATAGGTGGATGGATCAGTAAGTTTGCAGGTGACACTGAAGTCGGTGAAGTAGTGGACAGTGTGGAAGAATGTTGCAGGGAGACTTGGATAAACTGCAGAATTGGGCTGAAAGGTGGCAAATGGAGTTCAATGCTGATAAATGTGAGGTGATTCACTTTGGAAAGAATAACAGGAAGGCAGAATACTGGGTCAATGGAAAGATCCTTGGTAGTGTGGATATGCAGAGGGATCTTGGAGTCCATGTGCATAGATCCCTGAAAGTTGCCACCCAGGTTGATAGTGCTGTTAAGAAGGCATACGGTGTGTTAGGTTTCATTGGTGGAGGGGAGAAAGTGAGGTCTGCAGATGCTGGAGATCAAAGTTGAAACTTTATTGCTGGAACAGCACAGCAGGTCAGGCAGCATCCAGGGAACAGGAGATTCGACGTTTCGGGCACAGGCCCTTCTTCAGGAATGAGGAAGAAGGGCCTGTGCCCGAAACGTCGAATCTCCTGTTCCCTGGATGCTGCCTGACCTGCTGTGCTGTTCCAGCAATAAAGTTTCAACTTCATTGGTGGAGGGATTGAGTTCCGGAGCCGTAATGTCATGCTGCGACTATACAAAACGATAGTGTGGCTGCACTTGGAATATTGTGCACAATTCTGGTCACCCCATTACAGGAAGAATGTGGAAGCATTGGAAAAGGTGCAGAGGAGATTTACCAGGTTGTTGCCTGGTCTGGAGGGAAGGTCTTATGAGGAAAGGCTGAGAGACTTGGGTCTGATCTCATTGTAAAGGTGAAGAGGGAATTTGATAGAGACATACAAGATGATCAGAGGATTAGATAGGGTAGACAGTGAAAGTCTTTTATGAGAAAGTGAGGTCTGCAGATGCTGGAGATCAGAGCTGAAAATGTGTTGCTGGAAAAGCGCAGCAGGTCAGGCAGCATCCAGGGAACAGGAGAATCGACGTTTCGGGCGTAAGCCCTTCTTCAGGAATGAAAGTCTTTTTCCTAGGATGACGACGTCAGCTTGTACGAGGGGCATATCTACAAATTGAGGGGTGATAGATTTAAGACAGATGTCAGAGGCAGGTTCTTTACTCAGAGAGTGGTAAGGGCGTGGAATGCCCTACCTGCCAATGTAGTTAACTCAGCCACATTAGGGAGATTTAAACAATCCTTGGATAAGCACATAGATGATGATAGGATAGTGTAGGGGTATGGGCTTAGATTAGTTCACAGGTTGGTGCAACGTTGAGGGGTGAAGGGCCTGTTCTGCTCTGTATTGTTCTATGTTCGATGTCCCTTGCTGCTGCACCAGTGGCAGTGAGATCACAGACCCTGTGGTTGCATGGGTGGTGACAGTTGAAGCAATAGCAGTAGTACCGTGGGCGGCACAGTCACAGCTCCAGAGACCCAGGTTCAATTCCCGCCTCAGGCGACTGACTGTGTGGAGTTAGCACATTCTCCCCGTGTCTGCGAGGGTTTCCATTGGGTGCTCCGGTTTCCTCCCACAGTCTAAAGATGTGCAGGTCAGGTGAATTGGCCATGCTCAATTGCCCGTAGTGTTAGGTGATGGGGTAAATGTAGGAGTATGGGTGGGTTGCGCTTCGGCGGGTCGGTGTGGACTTGTTGGGACGAAGGGCCTGTTTCCACACTAAGTATGTAGGTAATCTAAATGCAGTCTTTAATCTTGGGGATTACCTGTGGCTTATTGTTCATTTAACTTTGATTCACCCATAAGAAAAGACTTATTAAAAGCAGGTGAACCTTCTATGTTTCCTTTATCTCTAAATAGGTTTTTAGGGTTCTTGTGGTGCAGTGGTAGTGTGCCGAACTCTGGGCCAAGATGTCTGGGTTCAAGTCCCACCTGCTACAGAGATGTGTAATAACATTTCTGAATAGGTTGATTTAAAATATCCAAAAGCATTTTTAAGTGTTTCAGCTCAAACCAGTACTAATGCAGCAATGTAAATTACTTATTAAAAATCATTTTTGTCTCTTTTTAGTTAAATTTTATTGGCATCACGGTGCCCAAAGATCACTGCTACATCCACTTCCTTGTCACTCATCATAAGTTTGCGCCTGTTTGTATCAGCACTTCCAACCCACCTAAACAGGTGAGTGTATCCCTCAAGATACCAATACTCTTTTTACAATTGTGTAAGTAAAATTTTGATTGTGCTGCAGTAAACTCATTAGTAAATTCTGGAGATAAAGATAATTGAGTATGATTTAATGGGTAACTTCTGATTTTGAAAAAATAATCCTGAGTCCTAGATTCTTCCATTAGAGGAAGCATCCTCCCCATATCTGCCCTGTCAAGACCCCTCATGATTTTAAATATTTCCATCATGTTGTCCTCTGACATTTCTAGATTCAAGCAGATATAGGCTAACCTTTCTTCATGAGACAACTCATCCATTCCAGGTATTAGGAGAAAGTGAGGACTGCAGATGCTGAAGATCAGAGTTGAAAAGTGTGATGCTGGAAAACACAGTCGGTTAGGCAGCATTCGAGGGGCAGGGGAGTTGACATTTCTAGCATAAACTCTTCATCAGAAAATGCCCATTTAGTCCAGGTTATAATCCAATAGAGTTATTTGAAATTACAAACTTTCGGAGCGCTGTTCCTTCATCTGGTGAAGTTTGAAGGAGCAGCGCAACTAAAGCTTGTGATTTCAAATAAACCTGTTGGACTCTAACCTGGTATCGTGTGACTTCTGACCTTGTCCACCCCAATCCAACACAGTCACCTCCACATCATGGATGCCTTACATAAGTACATAAGGGTAATAGAACAGGATAAAGGATATAGTGTTACAGCTATAGAGGAGGTCCAGAGAAAGATCAACTTTAATAATTGAGAGGTCCATTCAAAAGTCTGATAACAGCTGGGAAGAAGCTGTTCTTGAATCTGTTGGTATGTGTTTTCAAACATTTGTACTTTCTGCCTGAAGGAAGAGAGTATAACCTGGTGAGAGAGGGAGGTCTTTGATTATGTTGGCTGCTTTCCCAAGTCAGCGGGAAGTAGAGACAGAGCCGCTGGTCTGATGGAGTCAAACTGCTTCTACCCATTGACATCCTCCTTTAATAAGGTGACCAGTGTTCTGCACAGTATTCAGGATATGGAATCACTGTGTAATGTATAAGTGTAGACTTTTGTATTCCATTTTCCTTGTGATAAATGATAACATTTTCTTTACTTTGCTGATGGCTTGCTGTACCTGAATGCTAAACCTTTGAAGATACCCCAAATTCCTCTGCATCTCAGCTCTGCAAGCTCTCACCATTTATAGAGCATACTTTTTTACTCTTCCTATCAAAGTGGTCTGTTTCACATTTTCCCACATTATACGCTGTTTGGTAGATCTTTGACCATTCACTTAACCTTTCAATATGTTCTTTATGTTGGTAGTTTAGTTGACTAGTTACAAAGCACAAAAGGTAGGGGAAAAGGAGTATTTGATAGTCACAAATCTAACTGAGTCTCAAATGAGCCCTTTTAGCTTCCAATTGGTATGGAAGGATAGGATATACCTGAGACATTTGGATAATCTGATGGTAGGACTGTGGAGGATGCAGCAGAAGAGAAGTCATTAAGCTGTGATATAAAGCATTCAGGACTATGTCCAACCAGCAATGACAATACCTAGGGCCCTCTGGAATGTATTGACTGGTCACCAAACAATTGTTATGGCTCTCCATATTCATCTGTTTCCTTGTGTCTCTCACTCAACCACAGATTTATGAGCTATACAATGGAGGCTCGGTGCGAGTTATATATGATATTCAGTTGGATTCTGTGAAAGATGTTATCGAGCAGAATTACAACCATCCCATCTTTCAGTGCCTGAACCCACGTGGAGAGATCCAGCCAGGAATGACTGCTTACATTGAATGGATTTTCTCACCACTTGAGGCTCAGTCCTACTCGGTATGTAATTTGCAACAGAAAGAACGACTTTCCTTTATGAACAGCTTTTTTGGCCTCAAGATATTCCAAAACAAACTAACATTTTTGAGCGTGGTATTGGTTTTAATATAGGAAAGTGGCAACTAATCAGCACGCAGTGAAGTCCTACAGACAGCAATGTGACCAAGCCCAAACACAGATAATCTATTTTAATTATTCTGATTGCAGAATAAATATTTCCCAAGCTCCTGAATGAAATCTCCCTTTCGCTGACTTTGAAATAGTCGGTCCTGTGTCACACAGCCTTTTGCATCCAGTTGAGAGGGGACAGCCTCAGTTTAATGTTTCAGTTGAAAGTTGGTTAACCTGACATTCTGATATTTCCCCCAGCAATGTACTGAGATGCCAGGCTACTGTGTTGCAATAGTCGTGGGGATGATCATGCACAGAGGCCCCCCTCATCCTGATGGCCACCTTTGTGTGTAGCTGCATCAAACTGTGCAAAGACTCTCTGTACACAAACACTAAGTGTCACTATGTACTGAGGTTCTGTCTGTCTCCAGTGTTGCAAACAATGGGAGTTGCCTCATCATGGAACTGTCAAAGGAATTGGACTGTTCCATATCAGTTCCATATCACCTGTGCTTTGTGGAGACGTTTACAAAGAAAACACCTTTGACCACAGTCCACCAGGAAGTGGTCAGCATGTAGTGTCCTCGAGATCCTGCGGGAAAAGGAGAGGGTGGATCCTGTCATGTAGTTCCCTGAGCATTCCTGTCAGAGTCATTTGGCAGAATGTCTAATCACCAGAACTTTTGAACAATCAACAAGACATTGCTTGGTGGTGAGAAGGGCACTACCTGTGAGATCCTTTTTGCCACCAGGTCTGTTTGCACCACCAAGTGCTGCCCTTGAAGCGGTAACAGTGGTAGAGACTGTCACACATCTCCTTCTGGAATGTGGCTTTGCAAGGGATGTCTGGAGAAAGGTGCAGTAGATTTTATTTAGGTTAATCCCAAGCAGCTCTGTGACGCAGGATTCTGTGCTGCTTGGTCTCTTCCCTGGATGCACACCGAGACAAACATTGACTGCGCCTGAAGGACCATCAATTCAGTGAAAGACACCCTTTCGTTTGCCCGAAACCTGTTGGTCTTCCAGAGAAAGGAGTTGACCTTGACCAAATATTGCAGGCTATTACATTCCAAGATTCAGGACTACATGCTGAGGGATGCTGTTGCCAAGGTGTAGTGGGGAAAGATCACTGTCTGAGGTCCTTCTGGCAAAGTTAAATTGGAGTCCATTCAGTAATCAGATCTTTCCAGTGTCTCAAATGCAAGTAAATAAAGTCTTGTAAAGCAAGAGATGCCTTGGGTTTGTATATTGGATAGAGTCAAACTCCAGTGTTTGTTTGTTGCCTTGATATGCTATTTATAGAACCAAACTGTATTTGTAACCATGTGTAAATATATGAATAAGGTATATTTTTAAAATGAGAAATAAAAAAAGTAGAATCCCGTCTCTGGACCAGGAGGCCCGGGTTCAAATCCCACCAGCTCCTGAGGTGTGTGAAAACATCTCTGAACAGGTTGATTAGAAAATAGAAACAAGATTTAAACTCACAATTTTCGTGACTCCAGCAATTCTGCTTGTGATCACCTCTTCCATCAATAGTTGGAGATACAGGAAAATTGAGGTTAGGTGAATTGGCCTGGCTAAATTGCCCGTACTGTTAGGTGAAGGGTTGAATGTAGGGCAATGGGTTGGGTAGCGCTTTGGCGGGTCGGTGTGGACTTGTTGGGCTGAAGGGCCTGTTTCCACACTGTAAGTAATCTAATCTAATCTAACTACTTGATGAGATTATAGCTCATTTAAAGAAGAAAGATGACATTTGTTTTTGTCAACTAAAACAAGAAGAGCGTGTATTAATGGATTTTTTTTACCATTAAAATGAAACTTTAATTGTTTATGCAAAAGAAAAGACGTGAATGTTTGAAGGAATGATGAGATGAACTGTTAAAATTGAAATCATTCTAAAGGTAGAAAATACCTTTCGAATGTTTCTTGAAAATCTTGACACCATGTTGCAAAATGAACATAAACATCTCAGTTGCTGTATAAACTCCAGTTTATTATTTTTCAACATTTCCAATTCCCTTGTGCGTTTTGTGGGAAATGCAATAATGATTATGATGTCGCAAATTTGAAAATCATGGATTTAATGGAAATAATGGAAAGACATCACAAAGCATGACAGAGGATCAAATATTTAAAAATATTGAATAGGCTGTTAAATGGGCAAAAGTGAGGACTGCAGATGCTGGAGGTCAGAGACTAGATTAGAGTGGCGCAGGAGCCAATGAAGGGCTGTTAAATGACCAGAATAATGTTGGCTTCATAAATATATAGGAAGAGTAAAGATGTAATGATGAATTTACCTAAAAGTATTGCTTAAAACACTGTACATCTCATCTGAAACATTACATCTTTTACACTGCAGCATTCCTTGACTGTTGCTGAGTAGTATCAACCTGAAATCACAATCTCCTGATTCAGTGGCAAGAGTGAAAACTTGCGAGAGTAAAACTATTCTTGTGTAGAACGTGTTGTCAACTGACTGTTTTACACATGAGATACTATCCTACTGATCATAATCCTAAACTAAGCTAGTGCCACCTACCTGCGCTTGACCCATATCCCTACAGACAATTCTTATTCATGTACTTATTGAAATATCTTTTAAATGTTGTTACTGTATCTGCACCCACCACTTCCTCTGGAAGTTCATTCCACACATGAACCACTCTCTGTGCAAAAAAAAATTGCCTCTTATGGCTAAGGGAAAATTAGAGGGGCACATGAGAGATAACATAAGAAACTATTAGAGTGAGATGAGGTAGAAAGGAAACCTCCATGGACCATAAACAATAGCAGAAGCTAACTGGGCTAATTGGCCTCTTTCTTGTTGTAAATTCTAATCAACAGAATCCCTACAGTGTGGAAGCAGGCCATTTAGGCTGGCATGGTGACTCAATGGTTAGCACCGCTGCCTCATAGTGCTAGGGACCTGGGTACAACTCCCACCTTGGGGCAACTGTCTGGGTGGAGTTTGCATGGGTTTCCTCCTGCTATCCAAAGATGTGCAGGTCAGGTGAATTGGCCAAGCTAAATTGCCCATAGTGTTAGATGCATTAGTCAGGGGTAAAAGTAGGGTTTTGGAATGGGTCTGCGTGGGTCGCTAGGGTCGGTTTGGACTTGTTGGGCCAAAGGGCCTGTTTCCATACTTTAGGGAATCTAAAGGGTGTCATGATGGCTCAGTGGTTAGCACTGCTGCCTCACAGCACCAGGGTCCCAGGTTCGATTCCAGCCTCGGGTGACTGTCTGTGTGGAGTTTGCACATTCTCCCTGTGTCTGCTTGGGTTTCCTCCAGGTGCTCCAGTTTCCTCCCACAGTCCAAAGATTTGCAAGTCAGGTGGATTGGCCATGCTAAATTGTCCATAGTGTTAGGTGCGTTAGTGAGAGGGAAATGGTGGGTTACTCTTCGGAGGGTCGGTGTGGACTAGTTGGGCTGAAGGGCCTGTTTCCACACTGTAGGGAATCTAATCTAACTAATCTGAGTCCACACTGACACTCCAAAGAGCATCCCACCCAACCCTGTAACCTTGCATTTCCCATGGCTAATCCACCTGGCCTGCAGATGCCTGGATACTCTGGACAATTTAGCATAGCCAATCAACTTAACCTGCATAACTTTGTACTATGGGAGGAAACCAGAGGAAACTCACGCAGACGTGATGAGAATGTGCAAACTTCACACAGACAGTGACCCAAGGGGAGAATTGAATCCAGGTCCCTGGTGCTGTGAGGCAGCAGTGCTAACCACTGAGCCACCGTGCCACCCAACTAAGCCACCATGTAATTTTAAGAGTTCTGGTGCATGCCTTAACATGTAGACAATAGGTGCAGGAGTAGGCCATTCTGCCCTTCGAGCCTGCACCACCATTCATTATGATCAAGACTGATCATCCTCAATCAGTATCCTGTTCCTGCCTTATCTCCATAACCCTTGATTCCACTATCCTTGAGAGCTCTATCTAACTCTTTCTTAAGTGAATCCAGAGATTGGGCCTCCACTGCCTTTCTCCTCATCTCTGTCCTAAATGGCCTACCCCTTATTTTTAAGCTGTGTCCTCTGGGTCGGGACTCACCCATCAGCGGAAACATGTTTCCTGCCTCCAGAGTGTCCAATCCTTTAATAATCTTATACGTCTCAATCAGATCCCCTCTCAGTCTTCTAAACTCAAGGGTATACAACCCAGTCGCTCCAATCTTTCAACGTAAGATAGTCCTGCCATTCCAGGAATTGACCTCGTGAACCTACGCTGCACTCCCTCAATAGCCAGAATGTCTTTCCTCAAATTTGGAGACCAGAACTGCACACAATATTCCAGGTGCGGTCTCACCAGGGCCCTGTACAGCTGCAGAAGAACCTCTTTGCTTCTATACTCAATCCCTCTTGTTATGAAGGCCAGCATGCTATTAGCTTTCTTTACTACCTGCTGTACCTGCATGCTTGCCTTCATTGACTGGTGTACAAGAGCACCCAGATCTCTTTGTACTGTCCCTTTACCTAACTTGACTCCATTTAGGTAGTAATCTGCCTTCCTGTTCTTGCCACCAAAGTGGATAACCATACATTTATCCACATTAAATGGCATCTACCATGCATCTGTCTACTCACCTAGCCTGTCCAGGTCACCCTATAATCTCCTAACATCCTCCTTACATTTCACTCTGCCACCCAGCTTTGTATCATTAGCAAATTTGCTAATGTTACTATTAATACCATCTTCTATATCATTAATATATATTGTAAAAAGCTGCGGTCCCAGCACTGATCCCTGCGGTACCCCACTGGTCACTGCCTGCCATTCCGAAAGGCAGCCGTTTATCACTACTCTTTGTTTCCTGTCAGCCAACCAATTTTCAGTTCAAGTCAGTACTTTGCCCCCAATACCATGCACCCTAATTTTGCTCACTAAAACCAGAAGCAAACATTTCATAATATGAATCCAGTTATAATAATGCTGGCCATCCATTATCTAATGACAAAAAGACAAGTGAAAATGTTTTAAATATGATATAATAAAAGATCTGGTAATACTGTTTAATGTTTTTCGAGGTGATCCTTCATCAGGATCAAGTTTTGCTGATGGGCAACTATCTAAATATCGAATTCAATCTCCCTGTTGGTGGGCTCTCAGAATGTGTTCTGAATAATAACAGTATTTAGATAGAATCATAATTACTTTTTGACTGTTATAGTTCATTGTGATACTCCTGATCATCAGCTTTCCTCCTTGAATTGAAAGCGTTTCTTGAGTTTGCAAGTCTTCCCAATTGATTGTATTTCTGGTTGCCGTCTTCTCTCTAGGTAAATGTGCCCATCCACATCCTTGGTGGAGACTCTGCCTTGGTGACATTCACAGGTATTGGGTATGATGCGCGGGTACTAGGCAGCACTGCCTCTTTCAATGACCCTTCTTCATACTTTGGAGCTCCACCTATTCAACAAGCACCAGTCCTTGGTCAGGTGAGATTTTGATTGATTTTTTTCAGACTGTGTAATTTAACTCTTTATTTCAAAGGCTACTTAAACACTTGATGATGCACAGATCAGTTCATGGTACTTGTTCGATTAAAGAAACTGTGCAGAACCTGTTAGGAAGTAGCAGCGTGGTCGGTGGAGCTCGCTGTTTACTAATGTGGAAAAATAGCTCAGCAATTTGCATGAAGGATGAGACGTCATGAATTGTGAATTGTCATAGATATCTGGGTGATTTGTGACACTCTAGTTAAAGTTAAAATATAGCAACTGAAGCTCAACTTGCCTATGAGTCTCATCAATTGTTGCTTTTACATATTTACCGTCTGTTAATCTCATCCCAGAAGATACTATAAGGCAAGAATTATTTTGATGGCAACATTTATATTCCTGTGATGCATGTCACCTTTTTCACACAGAAAAGGATCAATTAAAACTGCAGAGATTTGCTGTTGCAGAGCACGTTGTTCTGCAAGATTTTAAATTTATTTTGTTACTTTAATTTCAGTTTCTTTTCTATCACTGTTGTTCAATTTGTCTCTTCCTGTCTTTATTTCACTTTCTGTAATTCATTTAACTGGGTTTAAGTTTGCTCGCTGAGCTGGAAGGTTTTTTTTCAGATGTTTCATCACCGTACTAGGTAACATCTTCAGTGAGCCTCCGGACGAAGCATTGCTGATGATTCCTGCTTTCTATTTATATGTTTGGGTTTCTTTGGGCTGGACAAGCCAAACAGAGACACGTATGAGAATTCCTAGAAACATGGCATTTCAACCCGGAACTCTATCAGCAAACACATTGACTTGGACCCGATTTATCACCCCCTGAGAAAAAGAACAGGAAATGACATCACCACAGGAAATGACTTCACCCAAAGAAACCCAAACATATAAATAGAAAGCAGGAATCATCAGCAGTGCTTCGTCCGGAGGCTCAGTGAAGATGTTACCTAGTATAGTGATGAAATGTCTGAAAATGAACCTTCCAGCTCAGCGAGCAAACCTACATCCAGAACCTCAATCTGAGCTCCAAATCTTCTCAAAACTTGCTAATTGATTTAAGTATTTCATCCCATTTCTCTCTTTATTGCTTTGTTATTTTCTCAATCCTTTAACCTCTCTGCTGAAGGCATTTGCATTCTCGCTGCTGACAAAAGTTCCATTTCTAATAAAAGCTTCACCATGTTGTTACCAGCTTGAACCTCCTGACACTTTCTAGCAAAAAATATTCTGAGGCTGAGAGATAAAGAGAATGAATCTAAGAAGCAGAGCACATCATGAGTTGTCACGTTCTAAGAATAAATCTGTCATCTGATCTTCATCAGCATTGGCTAGAGTTAGTAGTTCTCTTGCCTTTGTTAGAAGAAAGAGCTGGGAGCCTCTCTTGTTATTCATGTTTCAAATGGTGCCATAAGCATGTTGGAGATTTATATAGATGGCGGACACCTGGATCATTCATTCAGAAAGAGCCTCCAGTCACCCAAATTAAAAGGAGGTCTTGTAGAACATAATGGGCTCAAAATATCAGATGGGTTGAATGCCTGTTTCTGCTGTAGTGTTAATGTAGCAAGAAAATTCCCAGCAAAGCTTGTTAAATTATTTCACTGCCTAAAAGTCCACTATCTTGAAGTGTTGATCACTCTTTTCCAGTGGGCAGACCCATATTTGCTTTCACTAGATTGAACCTCAGCTCCTTTAGCTCTGACTGCCCACAAACATTAATGACTGACATGCTTTGACTTACCTATGCTTTGACTTCAGGCTATTATGCAATCTCATACATGTACTAACTGTTTTGCAGTCTAGCTTCAACCTGGAGGTAGCAATCCACTGTTATAAGAAACAAAATTTGCCTCAGAATCCAATTTCAGTTGTGAAAATTTTGATCATTTCAACTTGAATACGAGAGGACTTCTGTAGGAGCAAATTACTGCAGATACTGGAATCTGTCGTGAAAGCAATAAATGCTAGAGATCACAGCAGGTCAGGCAGCATCCATGTAGAGAGAGCAAGCTCACATTTTGAGTCTAGATTACTCTTCATCTGATCTGAAGTGAAGTGCGGAAGTGGCAGTATTTATGCTATTGTTGGAAGTGGGGATGGAGTGTAGATTGGTAGGGGGGGAAGGATGTTGATAGTTCAGAGTAAATGATCAGAATGTGAGAATGGTCGAACAATGGTGTGTCTAGCTGTTAGGGAGGAGAGAGAGGACATGGTGACAGAGAATGCAATAAGTAAAGTTAAAAGAAAAGAAAAGAATGGGAATTGTTTTACAGTTTGAAGGACTTCCGTAGCATCCCTCAGGAGTTTCAATAACTTATAATTAAGCTCTCTCGATTCATAATCACTGTTGTAGTACAGAAAACTGGATCAAAAATCACATGACACCAGTTTATAGACCAACAGGTTTATTTGGAATCACAAGCTTTTGGAGTGTTGCTCCTTTGTCATGTGACTTCTGACCTTGTCTGTCCCAGTCCAACACCGAGACTTTCACAGCGTTACAGGAAACAGAGCAACCAATTTGTGTATAGTAAAGTTCTTCCATCAACAAAGTGATAATGGCCAGACAATAGAACATAGAACATTACAGCGCAGTACAGGCCCTTCGGCCCTTGAATGTTGCGCCGACCTGTCATACCAATCTGAAGCCCATCTAACCTACACTATTCCATGTACGTCCATATGCTTGTCCAATGATGACTTAAATGTACTTAAAGTTGGTGAATCTACTACCGTTGCAGGCAAAGCATTCCATACCCTTACTACTCTCTGAGTAAAGAAACTACCTCTGACATCTGTCCTATTACTATCACCCCTCAATTTAAAGGTATGCCCCCTCGTGCTCGCCGTCACCATACTTGGAAAAAGGTTCTCCCTGTCCACCCTATCTAACTCTCTGATCATCTTATATGTCTCTATTAAGTCACCTCTCAACCTTCTTCTTTCCAATGAAAACAGCCTCAAGTCCCTCAGCCTTTCCTCATAAGACCTTCCTTCCATACCAGGCAACATCCTAGTAAATCTCCTCTGCACCCTTTCTTTGTGATGTTGAGAGAGAAATATCAGACAAGGCAACAGGGACAACTCTCCAGCCGCTGCTCCTCCTTTAAAAAGTAACTTTTTCTTTAAATTTCAACTCGAGAAGGTTGGCCACAGTGAGAGTTGCAGGGATGAAGTGGGAGTGGGGGGGGAAGGACAATCTAGCCTGACATTATTAGTGTAATTGTAAGGGTCACTGCGCTGTCAGACACACTGGATTTCAGATGTAACTTTAATCCAAGGCCCACCCTGTCTTCGTAGCTCTATTTGAATAAATGTAGGGGAATCTTTTTGGGCTAACACTTACCTGACTATCGTTATCACTGTTAAAATAAATCAATGTCTGGTCATTATCACATTGCTGTTCCTGGGACCCCTGATCCATGTAACTTAGCTATCTTGTTTTCAACTTCATATCAGTGACACCTCTTCACAAACTATTTACCCGTTTGTAAACAATCATTGTAAGCTTGCTGATATTCAAAGTTTGTTAAAAATGCGTAATGAGTATATTGGAGAGTTCTTGCACTAATGTTAGCAAGAAATATTCTAAAGACCTGCAATTTCCTTTTTGATAGCTGATGTTTTTGTCGGAAGAGCGGATATCTTTTGGAAATGTTCCTGTCTTCACAAAATCAAGCCGTATGATCTTCTTGTACAACATTTCTGAGACAGAAGTTATTTCATACAGCTGGTATGTGATGTCGGTGCACATCACTGAGGTGAGAGAGGTATCAAATAACCCAAGAGCTTCAGGTCATTACATAATAATACAGTAGCCAGATTTATTTTCCTGGTCACAATAAAATGCATATTGAAACAAAATATAGTGGGTACTGATTTCCTATTGTTTGATTGCAGCAAAAGATTTTCAACCAGTTATGTTAAAAATCAGTCCTTAAACAGGAACTTGGCCCTTTATTTGTGTAATCAAGGGGACTCCATGTTTCATAAAGGTGACTGCCAAAGTCATTGAATATTTTGAATGGTGATTGGGTTCAGGACATCATGCTGTGAAATTGGCCTTTATCCTTTCTCCCCACCCCTCCAACATCCTGCCTAGCTACAGTTTTGGGCTAATGCAAGAGGTGCCGGACGTACAGAGGGATTTAGGCGTACAGATCCACAGTTCCCTGAAAGTGACAACATAAGTGGTTACGGTGGTCAAGAAGGCATATGGCATGCTTGCCTTTATTGGTCAGAATGTAAAGTATAAAAATTGGTGAGTCATGTTGTAGTTGTGTAGAATTTTAGTTAGGCTGCATTTGGAATATTACGTACAATTCTGGTCACTACACTACTTGAAGGATGTGAAGGCTTCAGACAGGTTGCAGAAAAGCTTTACCAGGATGTTGCCTGGTTTGAAGGATATTAGCTATGAGGAGAGATTAGTAAAACTCAATTTGTTTTTGGCTTGAATGTCAGAGGTAGAGGGGGCGACCTGATTGAGGTTATGAGAGGCATGAATAGAATGGATAGTTGGAGTCTTTTTCCAAGGATAGAAGTGTCAATTACTTGAGGACAAAGGTTTAAGGTAAAAGGTGGAAAATTTAGAGGAGATGTGAGAGACAAGTGTTTTTAACACAGAGGGTGATAGGTACATGGAATGCACTGTCAGAGGAGGTGGAAACATTTAAGATTCATGTTGACAGATATCTGAATAGGTGGGGATTAGAGGGATATAGACCATGTAGAGGCAAAAAGGTTTTAGAACATAGAACATAGAATGTTACAGCGCAGAATAGGCCCTTCGGCCCTCGATGTTTCGCCGCCCTGTGAAACCAATCTGAAGCCCATCTAACCTACCCTATTCCATTCTCATCCATATTCCTATCCAATGACCATTTAAATGCCCATAAAGTTGGCGAGTCTACAACTGTTGCAGGCAGTGCATTCCATGACCCTACTAGTCTTTGAGTAAAGAAACTACCTCTGACATCCATCCTATATCTATCACCCCTCAATTTAAAGCTATGCCCCTCGTGAAAGCCATCAGAGGAAAAAGGCTCTCACTGTCCACCCTGTCTAATCCTCTCATCATCTTATTTCTCAATTAAGTCACCTCTCAACCTTCTCTCTAACAAAAACAGCCTCAAGTCAAGTTTACAAAAGTGTCATGTGTCAGCCAAAGGGCCTCTTCCTGTGTTGAATTTTTAAAAATCTTTCTTCTTTGAATCTAGTGACCCCAATTATTGTGGAGTTGCAGACCTGGAAGGGTTGTAAAGATGGGGAAGGGTGAGGCCATGGCAGGAGTTAAATATTTGGATGAGAATTTGTCACACATGACCTGTTTTTTCAAATCCACGTCTTCTCAGCAATGCTTTTTTTTTCTCCATTTGCCATTGATTGTTCTCTTATCTCCTGCTTGATGATTACACTTTCTGCTCATAATCTGAAATTATAAAATCAGTGTCTCTTTACAGTCGAAATGTGACCATGTGTTCTTACACTAGTGCAGTATGATTTGAGGCTGTCTTTTCCCATTTTGGTCCATGCTTCAGTCTCTTGTTATTGTTTGTTTTTTGAATTTCGAATCCATTGTGCTGTGACCCAAGTCCTCCTCTCGTTTTACAGGTATTGAATGTTACTCCTATCTGTGGAGTGCTTCATCCTGGAGACAGCACACATTGCATTGTCACACTGAGAACGCATAAAGACCCTTGCTTCTATGACCTGGATCTAATCTGTGAGGTAACTTCTTTCAATTTTTGTATAAAAAGGTTTTGAACTGATAGGAAACTACCTCTTCAGAAACAACTGGAGTCAGCTACATCTGTGGCCTAAGCCCTTTTACTTAATCTGAAATTTCCCAGTTCCATCTCAGTAGGATTATAACTTCAGAGTTAGAGGTTATGGGTTCAAACTGCATGCAAAGACTTGATATCATATATTATTGTCACATGTACCTAAGTACAGTGAAAAGTTTTGCTTTGTGTGCAGTACAGGCAGATCATACTGTACAAAGTGCATCAGTGTAATAGAATAGAGTGAGGAATACAATGATATGGCTGCAGAGAAGGTGCACAGAGAGCAAGATCAACATTAAATAAAAAATTTGAGAAGTCCATTCAGAAGGCTAATAACAGCGATGACGTAGCTGCTCTTGAATCTGTTGGTATGTGTGTTTAAACTTTTGTATCTTCTGCCCAATAGAAGAGATTGTAACTGGGATGGGAGGGGTCTTTGTTTATGTTGGCTGCCTTCCTGAGGCAGTGAGGAGTATAGATGAAGTCAGTGGGTGGAACGTTGGCTTGTGTGCTGGTGAGTGCCACGTCTTGACTAACATTTCAGTATAATCGTGCTGGGAGAATGCTGCACTGCTGGAAGTGCTGAATTTTTGGTAAGATATTAACCAAAGGCTTCTTCTTCCATCTTTGGTGAATGTGAGCATTCCCACACCACAATTTTGAGGAAGGGCATGTGACCCCTTGTCAATAATTACTCCTCAATCAACGTCACTAAAAATCCGATTATTGAAAATCAGCATATTTAACACTTGCAGGACCTTGGTGTGCTCATATTACCATTCCTGAAGAAGGGCTTATGCCCGAAATGTCGATTCTCCTGTTCCCTGGATGCTGCCTGACCTGCTGCGCTTTTCCAGCAACACATTTCCAGCTCTGATCTCCAGCATCTGCAGACCTCACTTTCTCCTCATATTATCAACCATACAATTTAAATTGCAACAGTGGCAAAGCTTAAAAAAGAATTATTTAGTTGGCCGTGAGGTGCTTTGGAATGCTTTGAAATCATATAAGGTACTATGTAAATGAAAATCTGTATTTCCTATTAAGTATTATTAAGTCATCCACATTCAGTGCCTAGCCAGTAACGTGACTTCCCAGGGTCTCATTCCATTTCATACTTGACCCTCGGTTCAAAATTCTAATGTAAAATGAGTTGCTACAGTCTCAACCCAATACTTGTAGTGCTGTATAGATGATCAAGAGCATCAAGTTCCTAGGAATGATGATCACCAACACTCTGTCCTGGACCATCCATGCAAATACAATGTCTGGATTAGTGGTGCTGGAAGAGCACAACAGTTCAGGCAGCATCCGAGGAGCAGTACAGTAAATTTTACTGTTCCTCGGCTGCTGCCTGAACTGCTGTGTTCTTCCAGCACCACTAATCCAGAATCTGGTTTCCAGCATCTGCAGTCATTGTTTTTACCATACAAATACAATGGCTGAGAAGGCATAATAATGCCTCCTCTTCCTCAGGAGGCTAAGGAAATTCGGCATGTCCATAAAGACCCTCACTAACTTTTTCAGATGCACTATAGAAAGCATTCTAACTGGATGCATCATGATTTGGTATGACAACTGCTCTGCCCAGGCCTGTAAGAAACTACAGAGTTGTAAACACAGCCCAGTCCATCATGCAAGCCAAACCTCATTCATTGACTCCATCGAGACTTCTCATTGCTGTGAAAAGGCAACATCATCAAAGACGTGCCCCTCCACCCACACTGACGTTATAATCCCTTCCAATCTCTTGGTGCAAAAGCTTAATCACATGTACCAACGGGTTCAAGAACAGCTTCTTTCCCCTTGTTACTAGACTGATGAGTGGACCTCTCAAATTTCAAATCAAATGTTGATCTTGCTTTTTGTGCCTTTCTTTACAGCCATAAGTTTATATTCCCCACTCTGTCCGATTGCCTGATGATCTTTGTATGTTATGATTTGCCTGTACTGCAAGCAAACCACAACTTTTCACTGTACCTAGGTACATGTGACAATAATAAATCAAATCAAAGCTTAAGCCTTATTGCCAACCAAATATGTAAATGTGTGCAGGAAATAGATATTTCATATGGAATGTAGCATGTCAGGTGACAAATAGATAAAAAGGTAGCACTTCAGAGGAGCTGCTGAAGCAGAGACCTGGAAGTTCACCTTTGGAAATAGCAGGACAAGTTGACACATGTGTTTTCAAAAGAAACAAACTTGGCTATATGAATAGAGACAGTGTACAAAACAGGTCCTGTGCTAAACCTTTTAATCATTCAGTAAGTATTAGCTGGAGTAGAATGTCCATTTTTGGGTGCTGCACTCTAGGAAGGATGCCAAGTCCTTGGAGTGTGGATTTTTGGATTTACCAGAATGGTTCCAGGATTAAAGACCATTGGGGAGTTGGAGGGATTAGGAAAGGTAGTGTATTTCCTTTCAAGCAATTAAGGTTAAAGGAAGAGTAAAGAGAGATGTTCAAAATCATGAAGAGATTTGACAAAATAACTTGAAGGTTGAGGGGTGACCTCATAGAGGTTTATAAGACCATGAGGAGCATGGATAGAGTGAATAGACAAGGTGGAGGAGTCCAGAACTAGAGGGCATAGGTTTAAGGTGAGAGGGGAAAGACATAAAAGGGACCTAAGGGGCAACGTTTTCATGCAGAGGGTGGTGCATGTGTGGAATGAGCTGCCAGAGGAAGTGGTGGAGGCTGGTACAATTACAATATTTAAAACTCATCTGGATGCATATATGAATAGGAAGAGTTTGAGGGGTGTGGGCCAAATGCTGGCGAATGGGACTAGATTAATTTAAGATAGCTGGTCGGCATGGGTGAGTTAGACTGAAGAGTCTGCTTCTGTGCAATACATGTCTATGACTCTATAACTATTAATAGTTACAGAGCTAGGGTGAGTAAACAGAGTTGAGATGCATAACATCTACAATCTAATGTGAATAATGACACAAATTTGAGGGACCTCCTGTATTCTGCAAAATCTTGTTATTCTGTAATTCTTTCTGATTGTAACTGACTTGATTGTTTCCAACTCTACCCCACCATCTCCCCTGGATAGGTTTACTCCAAGCAACAGGTGACACGGTATCAGAAGGAACTTCAAGACTGGGAGAAAGAGAAGGAACGGCAAGAAGTTGAATTCACTATCACAGAAAGAGGTCTGCAGGACAACCAACAGCCAGTATTCCAAAGAGAGGTAGCTGCAGCCAAAATAAACCCTGTTGCAGGGTGAGGATTGCATGTTTGGACTAAGGTGGTGGGATTGGGCTCAAAAGATAGATACAGAGGAACCTCAATTATCCGAACGACACTGGTGGGGAGCATTTTGTTCCGATAATTGAATGCTGGATAACACGGTTTAGCCAAGCATCAGGACCTTGCGGTCTTGTTAAAGTAATCTGAAATTCGGATAATCGAATGCCGGATAATCCAGGTTCCTCTGGTAATTTGATTTTTATTGCATTTCTCTTTGTAGTTCTAATATTTCCTATGTTACCAACACTTCATAAGGTGTTTTCTTTTGCCTATAAAGCACATTGGGATAAACTGAGGTTGTGAAATTCACTGTGTAAGTGTAAATTATTATAATGTGCCTGCATCCTGATATTCCTGATTGAATACCCAACTGCATTTCTCTCCTTTTCTCTCTGCAAGTGTTGCAAAGACACACAAAGAAGTCATAGGAAGTCACGTAGGGGACCAAGCATTATGAAATACAAGGTAATAAATGAGCTCTGAGATACATCCTGACGTAAAAGAAATAAAAATAAAGAAGTATGTGAAAATGAACGATGGAACGAAAGAGCTGATATGCTGCAGTTCCTTGCAATATGATTGTAGCTTTTTTGTGTTTACTGATTTTAAATTACCTGAAAATTTGTTTATTCTTTCACACTTTGCCTTCTTACTGACTAGATTAGACTCTGATCTCCAGCATCTGCAGTTCTTACTTTCGCCAATTTCAGTCCTGATGAAGGGCTTTTGCCCGAAACGTTGATTTTTCCACTCTTTGGATACTACCTGACCTGCTGTGCTTTTCCAGCACACTCTAATCTAGACCCTGATCTCCAGCATCTGCAGTCCTCACTTTTGCCAAGTGGGTGGATTTGAAGGAATCCGACTGTCATGGGCCAGTCCAGACCCCTCAATATATATTATGGAGGTAGCCTGGTCTCTAAATGTTATATATTTTTAAAAAGACAATTGTAAGTTGCTGTGTTTCAGATATGATTCAATTGGCCCACCATTAGGCTTTAAGCAGACCACACTTCCTGCTTACAACACAGTTAGAATCATAGAGTCATAGAGATGTACAGCAAGGAAATGGACCCTTCAGTCCAGCTCGTCCATGCCAACCAGATATCCCAACCCAATCTAGTCCCACCTGCCAGCTTGTGGGACTAGATTGGGTTGGGATATCTGATCGGCAAGGGCGGGTTGGATCGAAGGGTCTGTTTCCTTGTTGTACATCTCTGTGATTCTATGACTCTAGCGGTGTTGTAAGCAGGAAGTGTGTTCTGATTAAAGCCTAATGGTGGGCCAATTGAATCATATCAACAAAAAGACGAATTGGCATAACTTTATTCTATTGCAGTACTGAACATATTATTTAATTGTTAATCGCCAACTGTTCCAATATCGGCAGCATCCCATAAACACCCTTGGCAAAGGCAATTCAGCAACACAATTATTAGTTTCATATGTTGTCTCTCTCCAGTGCGGTAGAAAGAAAACCGAAAGAAACAATCTGTCCCTTTTGAGTATTATTAAGAGGAAGCCTCTCTGTCTAAGACTTCATCCTCACAGCAGAGAACTCAAGCTTTCAGTTCCAGCAGCCAGCAAAAACTTGTAACTAACTGAAAGCAAAACTAAAGTCCTCCTGGGTCTGTGTAAGCCTGCTCCCGCCCACTTCTGATTCTTTTGTCTTAAACTTTTTAAAAAAACACCCAGGGAGATCTCAATGCAGTTTACCTACTGCCTGTCTGAACGGAACATTTTGTTATGACTGACAACCCTCCTCTGCAAAGAAACAGGACAGAACACATGATTTAAAGGCAGAGTATTGTCGCACTAATGTTGCACCTGAAAGTCTTTTTACTGGAGGTTTTTTAGTTGGATTTCGAAACCTGAAATCAAATTCATTTTCACTATTTGAATGTGTAGATGTAGGTAGGTTTTGAGACAGGGAATTAGTGTGAAAAGAGATTAAAATCACTAATGCTGTCTTTGGGAAATCCCTAGGATGGTATGATGCTAGCTTCACACTCTGCTTGACTTCACTCTGTTATCAATGTCAGCACGAGCAATAAAAGCAAAAGATGCAAACAAAAATCAGAATCATTGGTAAGACCTTATAGAGTGGGGAAAGAATTTATAGAGTCAAACAGCATGGAACCAACACTTATAAGGTGTTCTCTTTTGCCCGTTGGTCCAACCAGTCCATGTCGAACATAATCCCAAACTAAACTAGTCCAACCTGCCTGCTCCTGGCCCATATCCCTCCAAAGCTTTCCTATTCATGTACCTATCAAAATGTCTTTTAAACATTGTGACTGTACCTGCATTCACCACTTCTTTCCACACACGAACCACCCTCTGTGTAATAAAAGTTGCCTCTTATGTCTTTTCAAACTGTTGATTCGAAACTTAGTTCTCTCGACAGATGTTGCCTGATCACCTTTAGGTGCATTGATCAGGCAGAGTTTATTGAGTCTAGATTAGAGTGGTGCTGGAAAAGCACAGCAGGTCAGGCAGCATCCGAGGAGCAGGAAGTATCGACGTTTCGGGCAAAAGGCCTTAATCAGGATTCTTACCTAGAGTTTATTGAGTGTCTAATCCATGCACAAATTAATGGGAGTACTTGATATTGACCAAAATAAGAAAATAGTGGGAAAACCACCTTGTAAGCTCGATAAGCACCAAGCTTGCCAAACCATTAAAAATGGATTAAAATACAAATGGCAGATTAGCGCAAAGTATGTTTATTCTTGCACAGACACTCCCTCCAATCAAGGAGCCGAAGGAAACATGGGAAGGTCAACACAGTGAAAAGCCAATCCCAGGAATGTGGGCCAAACCAACGCCAGTTAAACCATTCTTGCTACACCTAGGAGTTACTGCCAGATCCCATTCCATGGAGGAGTATCACAAGAACTTTCCAACAGAGGTTTCTAAGCACTACATCTTGAGGTATGGATTATTGATCGTTCTGCTATAACGATGTCTTGTTAACACAAATTCACTGTAATACGATTGATGAACTGGGGACACTGTTTCTAAAGCAAGAACTTTTAAAACATGTAATGCAATTGTGTCACCAACACTTTCACCAACACTAAAGCATAATTTTTCTGCACAAGAACACAACCATCATGTTTTAAAAGTGCCTGTATCTGAAGGTAGCCACAGGATGCGTATGTCAGGTCAACAACTTTGGTTAGCTGTATTCCTGAAGACTTTGTCATGTGACCTCCCACCTCAATTATTGATCACCTGACTACATACCCTCGGTGCACTATCTTCCATTTGGTCTTGAGGAAAATGATATAGAATGAATGTGTTGTTTGGGAAATTGGGTGGGGGCGATAGGGGTAGATGGTCATCTGATAAGAACTCCTTGAATTAGAAGTGCTAGCTATAACACAGAGACGTACAGCACGGAAACAGGCCCTTTGGTCCAATTTGTCCATACTGACCTGATATCTTAAATAATCTAGTCCCATTTGCCAGCATTTGGCCCATATTCTTCCAAACCCTTCCTACTCATATACCCATCCAGATGCCTTTAAAATGTTGTAATTGTACCAGCCTTCACTACTTTCTCTGGCATCTCATTCCATGCACACACCATCCCCTGCATAAAACAGTTGCCCCTTAGATGCTTTTTAAATCTATCCCCTCTCACCTTAAACCTATGCCTTTTAGTTTTGGACTCCTTCACCTCAGACAAAAGACTTTGTCTATTTACCCTATCCATGCCCCTCATGATTTTATCACAGAATCATAGAATCCTTGTGGCAACAAGTCACCCCCTCAGCCTCTGAAACTCCAGGGAAAATAGCCCCAGTCTATTCATCATCTTCCTACAGCTCAAACCCTCCAACCCTGGCAAAAGGTTATAAATCTTGTAAATTCTTTGTAAATCCTTCCTGAACCCTTTCAAGTTCACAACATCCTTCCTACAGCAGTGAGACGAAAATTGCATGCAATACTCCAATAATGGCCAAACCAATGTCCTGTACAGCCGCAACATGACCTCCCAACTCCTAGACTCAATCCACTGATCAATAAAGGCAAGCATACCAAATATCTTTTTCATTATCCTATCAACCTGTGACTCCACTTTCAAGGAATAATGAACGTACACTCCAAGGGTCTCTTTGTTCAGCAACACTTTCCAGGATCTTATCATTAAGTGTATAAGTCCTCCCCTGACTTGCCTTTCCAAAATGCAGCATCTCACATTTATCTAAATTAAACTCTGTCTGCCACTCCTCTGTCCATTGCTCTATCTGATCAAGATCCCATTTTACTCTGAGGTAACCTTACAGATCCAGTTATTAGATCTGTGCTCACAGGGATTGAGTTTTCCTGCCATAAGATTATAAGACACATGCAGCAAGAGGCCCATCCATTCCAATCTACTATTCAATGAAACAGTGATCATTCTCACCTCCATTAATATTCCCATAACCCTTGATTCCTTGGATTATTAGACATCTGTATATCTCAGTTTTGAATACAATGACCCAGCGTCGACTGTCCTGTGTGGTAAAGAATTCCACAGATTAGCCACCCTCTTGAGAAAATGATCCTCCTAATATCTTAAATGGACTACCCCTTACTCTGAGATTGTGCCCTAGGCTTCTCCACAAGAGGAAACCATCTCATCATATCCAGGATCACCAAATTACTGAATAGATGCTAAAGAAGACAAATTGGATGGTTCTTTTGCAATAATAACAGTGACATTGCATTGCTTTCTCATTTGGTAGAAACCTTATATCAGAACCACTCTCAACATCACAATCTGAAAACAACAGGAAAACATGTGGAAAATCGGATAATAATTCAGCTGATTGCCTCTTGTCTGCCTCAAAAGAAGACTTAAAGCTGGTGACTGACATCCTGTCAACAGTTCTGAGGTAATTATGACTGCTTTAATAACGTAGACTTTGAGGCTGAGTTTCCATTGAACTATACGATTGAGCCCCTTTCCCCTCTATCCTGTCTTCCAAGGATTTTCATCGATTGGTGTTGTCTAATTACTAGAGCAATAGTCTCCACAAAAACTCTCAAATGCACAATTGCTATTTTGTCAGCAAAGTCTTCATCAGAAAAATGGCAGGACTAAAAAATGTGCCATCCCCAGAAAACGTATGGAATGGAGTTAATCTCCATGTTCAAACTCTGCCGTATCCCTTCCCTGCAAACCTGGAGAATTATTTTTTGAAAGGAGGTGGGATTGGAGTTGGTCTTGTATTTAGCCTTCTACATCAGGTTTATCTTTGCTCGGTCTTGATTTTCAGGCTTACGGAAACTGATAGTTAAAGGTTATCAGGGAATAATAGGTGTTTTTACATCACTGCTTGTGGTCTTGGAGAATTAAGGCCTGCTCCTTCTGACCCCCAAAGCTAAACTTCCCTTATTTAATCCCACCAGAACCAAGGAGCACTGCTTCTCACACTAGAAATTCGGCATGTCTACAACGACTCTTACCAATTCTTATAAATGTACCACAGAAAGCATCCTATATAAATGCATCACAAGATGGTTTGGCAACTGCTCTTCCTAACACCACAGAGAGTCGTGATCTCAGCCCAATCCATAACGCAAACTAACCTTCTATCCATTGACTCAATCTATAATTCCCACTGCCTTGGGAAAGCAACCAACATAATCAAAGACCCCTCCCACCCTGCTCTCTTCCACCCTCTTACATCGGGCAGAAGATGTAAAAATTTGAATACATGTATGAGACTGTTATCAGTCTTTTGAACAGATATCTTGAACGTTAATTCTGATCTCTCCCTCCCTCTGATCCACAGGAGGGGTCTCTCAGTTCCACGATCGGTCAATAAACACTAGCAATTCAGTCTGGTTCTGTAACATTTCACACTTTATTCAGTCTCGGCTGGGCACAGGTTTTCCAGTAACACAGAGGTTAATTCTGTTTTCCTCAGAGAAACTGCGCACCTGGCTTAAAACAAAGGCATTTTAATAATTTTCTGAAAGAGAGGTACAGGCCATAATCATAGAGCACATTCAAACATTTACCAATCAATTTTAATGAAATGGTTTTATTGACATCAACTTAGCCCAATGATATTTCCTGGGAACCAACTTTGTTTTCCAACATCCAAGTACTCCTATCTCATGAACCTAGTCTCTGCACCTGCACTTGAAGATCAGTTAGGATGGCCAGTAATGTCTTATCTAGTCTAGTTATTTCCATGCTGTAAAGGAAGCGTTGTCTGATAATCTCTGGAGAGACAGACTGTGGTTAAGTCAATTATGCAGCTTTAGCAGGGTTAAAAGCCATTTTAGGAGGAGAAAGTGAGGACTGCAGATCTGGAGATCAGAGCTGAAAATGTATTGCTGGAAAAGCGCAGCAGGTCAGGCAGCATCCAAGGAGCAGGAGAATCGACATTTTGGGCATGAGCCCTTCTTCAACTTAAAAGCCATTTTATGCAGCTTTAAGCAGAATTGTCAATTTGCAGCGTAGAAGCCATTTTGTTATGTTATTTGCATTAAGAAGCCATTTTATTGCTGTCTATGTTAGTAAGAGCATGTATTAAATGGTTGTTCCTGACAACAACTGGTTACTTCAGCCTGTATTCAGATTTCAGATCCTCACCTCTCTGCACCTTCTTTTGACTGTAACACTGTATTCTGCACTCTGTTTTGCTATCCTGAATGCACTTTGTATGGTACAATCTGCCTGTATAGCACACAAAACAACAGCTTTCATGGTATCTCGGTACATGTAACAACAAAAAAAAAACAATTGTTCATACTCTTGCTAACTGAGCTGTAGGTTGATGTGTGGTCCCTTCTGGAGCAGTGCTGGCCCAACAGGGATTCAAATCTGTCATTTGGGCTGGATTCCCATCTGGAAAATTGCTTGGGAAGAAAAAAACACAAGTTAAGACCAACAAATATCCAGGTTTCCTGACCAGTACTTCTCAAGTGCTCACAAAGTTCATCCCAGTAAATATCAGGAGCATTAGACGAGATGTCACTGCAATGGATTGGTGTAGATTGTCCAGTAACTTCTGCTGATTCATAATTTATAGTGGCTGAATAGTTCTCATGTTGATAATAGTAGCACTTTGTTAATCTCCAAATTCTACCTTCCATCACCTTCAGGTCATCCAAAGATTTGCTGCCTGTATCTTATCTTGGAGCAAATCCCATTTTACTTAACTCTGGTGCTTGCTGACCTGGTCAAGTAATTTTTATTTGCTCCTGGTCAAGTAATGTCTTAATTTCAAAATGTTCACTTCTTTTCAATTCCATTCCTAGTTTCACTGCTCTTTGTCTCTGTATATTTCCTCAGTCCCAACACCCTCCAAAACATCCTTGCTTATCTAATTCTGGCCTCTTGGGCCTCTCTGAATTTGGCCACTCCACCATTCATGCCCACTCCTTCAGCTGCCTGAGCATTAAGCTCTGCAATTCTGTCCCTAAATCTCTCTCCCTTTTTATCCTTCTTGAGGAGAGTCCTTGTCAGGTTGTCTCATCTAATAGTTCCTTGTGTATCGTGGTGTCAAAGTTTGACTTATAATCCTTCTGTGAAGGACTTTGAGACATTTTATTATGTTAAAGGTACTGTATAAATATAAGTTGTTCATAAGTCATTAACTATTGACACTCCAAACATCAACCAGAGAAACCATCAGTTTATCCTGTATGTTTATTATATTATGCAACTTTTAAGGGCTAATTAAAACCTGTTGATGTTTTTGTTTGGTTTTATCCAAGGTGTCTGCTGGAAGACATTCACTTTCAGCGTGTACTAATTGAAGGAACTGCCGAACCCATCCCCTATTACAGACAGTTCTGGAGTGAGGAAGGTGAAGAGTTGGCCATGAAGAACATCGAACTTGCAAAAGCTAAGGATGCAGATGCTTCTCATGTTCATGAATCCAACAATATTCAACCCATAGAAATCAAAAATGAGCAGATCTCATCTGTACCAGTGGCTGCTGATGCTGGTTTTGAACAGGAGCCAGACAGTTCTCAGGCAGCAGATGCTGATATGGAATTGACACTGACTGTGACAAAGCACAGAGACTCTGTTCAGGATCAGGATGTGGACAACAGCCAGCGAATGGAAGGTGAAGGAGAGGAGAGCTCGACTCTAGCTGACAGCTCAGATGATGCTCTGAGCCAGGAACTGGAAAACACCCAACAGACAGAAACTGACGATGAGTTGGCCTCGAATATACCACGGAGTCTCGATGGCGTTCAGGGCCAGGAACTCGATGACACGCAACCAACAGAAGCTGAAGATGATGTGAACTCGATGATGTCAGCAGCTGCTGATGCAAATCAGAGTTTGGAGCAGGCTGGTAATGAAACAGAGGAAGACTGGCTGACCGAGGAAATGCAAGCGTCATTGAGTGCCATTCGCATGGAAGAGCAGCTTGCACGGAGGCGACGTCTGAAAAGGTGAGTAACACTGGAGAGGAGAAGCAATGTTTTACTTAATAGGTTAAGCCTTATCCTATTTCTGCAACCTTCTTCAACCAAATGACTTTGCTGATACTGTCAGATCTGCTGAATTTCTTCAGCACTTTCTCTCTTTGTTTGATAGTCTTGCGTGCTGTGGTCAGGACATAGCACTGCTGCTTTTCATTTAGAAGCACTATGTGTTCAGATCCTACTCCAGAGACCTGAGCAAAAACGTCCAGGTGGATATACGATGCAGTACTAGCAAGTCTGCCCTCTAAAAGGTTTTGTGACATTGTTTTGAAGACAGGCCATTCATAGAGTCCTGTTCAATATTTAGCTCAATTATCATTCTTAAAACAAACGTTATCTGGTTGTTATCACATCACTGTTTGTAGGGCATGCTGAGTCTGTAATGGCTGCCACACTTCCTCCATTATAACAACAATAATATAACTTCATTGGCTATGATGCTGTTTGGGATTTTGAAAGGTGCTTTATAACTTTTTACTTTCTTCTTTCATCTTTCCAAAATCTTTTCCAATTCTGGCTACCTATAAGTACCTGATTTTGATGAGCAGCTCTGCCTTGTCCTGGCCACGCTCTGTGCTGAAATTTCCTTCCTAAATCTTTCCACTTCTCAGTCTCTCTCTTCTCCTTAAAGATTCTCTTTAAACTTAACCACTTTGACCAAGCTGCAGGCCATGCTCCCTAAGATCTCCTCATATAGTTAGAATCATAGAATTTTACAGTTCAGAAAGAGGCCATTTGACCCATTGTGTCTGTACCAACTTGAAAGAGCTACCCAGCTTGTCACGTTCTCCAGCCCTATTTCTGTAACCCTCCAGCTTCATCACTTTCAAATACGTATCCTGCTGTCTCTTGAAACCTCCTATGGAATCCACCTCCACCACTTTCCCAGGTAACGCATTCCAAATCCTAACAACTTCTGAGTAAAGACGTTTCTCCTCCTTTCACTCCTAGCTCTCTTGCTGACAATCTCAAAATTGTGACCTTGAGTTATTAACATACCAATTAGTGGAAATAGAATATTCTTCTTTACCCTGTCAAAATTGTTCATAATTTTGAACACCTCAATAAAGCCACCTCTTAATCTTCTCTGCTCCAAGGAGAATAAGCCCAATTTCTCTAATCTTTCCTAGTCTCTAAAATCCCTTATTCCTCTTGTCATTCTAGTAAATGTCCTTTGAACTCTCATCTGGGCTTAATCATCTTTCCTTAAGTAATGTGAACACAATACTCCAAATGTGTTAAATCTTATTTGGTAAAGTTCCTGTGAGTCACCTCAGTATTTTTAAAATTTCAAAGGTGCCACATATATGCAAGTTATTGGGGAAGACTGGATTGTCAGTGCGAACATGCTAAGTGATTATTTAAAATCGATATCTAGAATATGCAGGCATTTACTGTTCATCCTTTGTTGAGAAGTTGACTGCCTTCTTGAACTGCTTTAGTTCGAGGGGTGAAGATGTTCCCGCAGTGGTGTTAGATAGCAAGCTACAGGGTTTCGTTACAGTGAAACTAAAGGAAAGTTGGATGGTGTTCAAATTCAGGATTAACCTGGGAGATCAATAATGTAGCATTCTATTTCTGACTGACACAGATTCATACATTCACTGTACTTATTTCAATAGCAGCTTTTAGAATAATCTTTAACCAACTGATAACAATAAACTCTTATCCCTCTCACCCATCTTTATCTGTATCCAGACTCCCAGAATTCTGTGATCTCTTGGAATCCATTCTGGAGAACACGCTGCAGAACATAATGATAGAAGCCAGCCGTGGGGAGGTTGTCCTTACAGCTCGACCCAGGGTAATCAGCCTGCCTCCTGTGACATCCAGGTAAAGTTCAAGGGTTGGGGGTGAAATGAGCATTTGGCGATTGCTTGACATTGGTATGGTCATTTGTGCCTTTGCTACATGTTTGCCATGTTTCACTGGCACTCTGTTCCTCTGATGGAGCGTCTGGTAAATACATCACAAATCATGGTATCCAGGGGTTTTGGATTTGGAGTGCTGGTGCAGAAGATTTGGTGAGTATTCAAAGAAAGAAAATGAAAAGGAGTGACCGGATAGAGGTTCCTTTTGTTAAAGTTTAAGAAGAGGCATGAGGGAGGAGCTGGGTAGAATTGATTGGGAGATGAGCCTAGCAGGAAAGACAGTGGAACAGTAGTGGCAGGAGTTTCTGGGAGTAATTCATGAGAGACAGCAGAGATTCATCCTAAGGAAAAAGAAACATGATACAGGGAGGGTGAGGCAACCATGGCTGACTGGGCAAGTCAGGGATAGCGTAAAAGCAAGAGAAAGCATATAATGTAGCGAAAAGCAGTGGGAAAGCAGAGGATTGGGAAGCTTACAAAGACCATCAGAGGCCACAAAAAAAGAAATAAGGAGGGATAAAATTAAATGAGGGTAAGCTAGCAGTAATATAAAGGAAGACTAAAGTTTTTTTAGATATATAAGGGGCAAAAGTGGACATTGGACCGCTGGAAAATGATGCAGATAGTAGTGAGAAACAAAGAAATGGCTGAGGAAATGAATAATTACTTCGCATCAGTCTTCACGATGGAAGACATGAGTAATATCCCAAAAATTCAAGAGAATGAGGGGGTAGTGCTGAATATGGTGGCCATCACCAAGAAGAAGGTACTAGAAAAAGTGAATGGCCTGAAAGTGTAAGAATCACCTGGACTGGATGGACTACATCTCAGAGTTCTAACATATATAGCTGAAGAGATGGTGGAGGCGTTAGTGATGATCTTTCAGGAATTGCTAGAATCAGGGAGGGTCCCAGAGGACTAGAAATTTGCTCACATGATGCCACCGTTTAAAGAGGGAGTAAGGCAAAAGACGGAAAATTACAGACTGATTAGCCTAAGCTCGGTCTAAGTCAGATCCTGGAATCCATTGTGAAGGACACGATTTCTGAATATTGAAAGTGTATGGTAAAATAGGGCAAAGTCAGCATGGTTTCATCAAGGGGTGGTCGCGCCTGACAAATCTGCTAGAATTCTTTGAGGATGCGTGGGTTTCCTCCGGGTGCTCCGGTTTCCTCCCACAGTCCAAAAAAATGTGCCGGTTAGGTGAATTGGCCATGCTAAAATTGCCCGTAGTGTTAGTTGAAGGGATAAATGTAGGGGAATGGGTCTGGGTGGGTTGCGCTTCGGCGGGTTGGTATGGACTTGTTGGGCCAAAGGGCTTGTTTCCACACTGTAAGTAATCTAATCTAATCTAATCAAAATAATGATCACGTTAGACCAAGGAGAGCCAATGGATATGATCTACCTGGACTTCAAAAAGGCCTTTGAAAAAGTGCCGCACAGGAGGCTACTGAGTAAAATAAGGGCCTATGGTGTCAAAGGCAAGGTGCTGGCATGGATAGAAGCTTGGCTAAATGGCAGAAAGCAGACAGTGAGAATAAATGGATCCTTCTCAGGATGGCAGTCGGTGACAAGTGGTATTCCACAAGGCTCAGTGTAGTGACCACAACCTTTCACTTTATATATTAATGGGGCCATTCTGGCTACATTTGCAGACGATACAAAGATAGGTAGAGGAACAGGTAGCATTGAGCAGGCAGGGAGGTGGCAGAAAGATTTGACAGGTTAGGAGAGTGGGCAAAGAAGTGACAAGTTGAGTACAATGTGGGAAAGTGTGGGGAAGAATAAAGGCATTGATTATTTTCTAAATGGGTGAAAATTCAGAAGTTTGAAGTGCAAAGAAGCTTGGGAGTTCTAGTCCAGCATTCTCTCAAGATAAACTTGCATGTTGAATCAGTAGTTAGGAAGGTAAATGCAACGATGGCATTTATTTTGAGAGAACTTGAATATAAAAGCAGGGTTTTAAGGCTCTGGTCAGACCACATTTGGAGTATTATGTGCAGTTTTGGGCCATATCTTAGCAATGATGTACTGGTCGTGGAGCGTGTTCAGAAGAGGTTCATGAGACTCGTCCTAGGAATGAAAAGCTTAACATCTGAGGAATGTTTGAGGACTCTGGGTTTATACTTGATGGAGTTTAGAGGGATGAGAGGGGATCTAATTGAAACATACAGAATACTGAATGGCCTGGACAGAGTAGAAGTGGGAAGAGGTTTCCATTGATTGGAGAGACTAGGACCCGAGGGCACAGCCTTAGAGAAAAGGAAAAGCCCTTTAGAATGGAGATAAGGAGAAACCTCTTCAGCCAGAGAGTGGTGAATCTATGGAATTCATTGCCACAGAAGACTGTGGTGGCCAGGTCATTGAGTATATTTAAGATTGATATAGGTAGGTTCTTGAGTATCGGGGGATCAAGGCTTATGGGAAGAAAGCAGGAGAATGGGGTTGAGAAACTTATCAGCTATGACTGAATGGCAGAGTAGACTCGATGGGCTGAATTCTCTAATTTCTGCTCCTGTGTCTTATGGTCTTAATGGGGTTCAATAGTGTACACCTCAAGAAGATATTTATGTTGAAAAGTCCTTAACCAGGGGTGATAAGTTTTGGTGGACAACAAGAATGCAATAAAAGGATTGCAGGAGAAACTTCCCATAAGAAATGGTTAGAATATGGAATTTGTATCATACAGAGTGACTTAAGCTGGACTAGCCCAGATGCACGTCAGAGAAAACTAATGATGCACATGGGGTAAAGTGGGTTCTGCTGACATCTTTAGATGAGGAAGAATGGGAGGGCATTTGACTGTAGTATAAATACTGGCTTGGGTTGGTTGAGCTTTTTATCTGTGATGTATATTGAGTGTAATACTACGTAACACAAGTATATTATGTACTCTTTCATTTGTTCATGGGAGGTGAGCATTTCTGGAAAAGTCAGCATTCATTGCACATCTTAATTGCCTTGGAGAAGGTGATTGTGAGGTGTCATCTTTAAACACAATGGTTGTGTAGCCACTGTGCTGTTCAGGAGGGAGTTCCAGGGTCTTGGCCCAGTGACAGTAGGTTGATGTGTTTCTTGAAGGAAAACTGCAGGCATTGGTAAGAAAATCTGTTTTTTGAATTTGCCTTTTTGCCAAGGGTTGTGTTAATAGGATGTTATAATATTGAAATAGTTAGGTACTGCATCTGTTAAGTTTTCCAGAATAGTTAAGTTATTCTTAGTTCTTCTTTCTTTGTTGTGTTTTAACTATAGTGTTTGAATAAGTTGTGTTTTGCTTAACATGAAGTGCAGTCGGTTCTGATATAACACCACGGTTCCGTTCTTGTGCAATACCACGTTATAAGAAAATTGTGCAATAGCTGACCATTTAAACTAATGGGGCCAGAATCGTGTTACAGCCAATACAGGTAAGGAGAGTTCACATTCTACAAATAATGGTCTAAATTCTTCAATTGTGTTAAAGCCTGTTCGCGTTGAAGAAACACGCGTTACAGCAGAACCGACAGTAGTTTGACCAGTTGAATTGCACCTGGAACACGGCACTTTACATTTGTCCTTAAAATAAGAGAAAGTTAGGGTCTAGGCCACCTTCTTAAAGTATTTTGATGGGGTCTGGTCTGGTGGTAGTTTTGGGGTCTCTTGTCAAGAACTCTAATTCCAGGTTCGGGTAGGATTATTCGACTCAAAGGCAGTGAGTGGTAACTGTTAGTGTCTTGTTTCAGGTGTTGAATTCGGTTAGTTTATGCAGGGTGTGTCTTGTTTAGTGATGGCTCTTGTAGTCACGAGGAGTTTCCTGGGGGTGGAAGAAGTCACTTTGGAAGTTTTACAGAAAGTGAGCAAGGCGAAGCTTTTGGAATTCGCAGACAAGCTGGAGTTGGGGTTGCCTTTGACCTTGCAAAAAGGGGAGGTAATTGCAGCAATAGCTCAACATTTATAATTGCTGGAAATGCCATTAGAATCTTTGGAAATGGCTAGGATTTGTTTGCAAATGAAGCAATTTGAATTAGAGGTAAAAATAAACAATGAATGCATAGCAGAAGAAAAGCAGAAAGAGAGTGAGTTTGAATTTCAGGAGTTAACAATTAGAGAGAAAAGTCTACTTAAAAGGGCAGACGTGAAGACAGAAGGAAGGCTTAGTGAGGAGGATAGTGATGACCAGCAAATCCATCACAGCCAAAAGCCTGGTGGGGATCTGTTAAAATATGTTCAAGCATTGCCTAAATTTGACAAGAAGGATGTTGAAGCCTTTCTCATTTCATTTGAGAAAGTGGCTAAACAACCACGTGGGAATTGTTGACCAGGCAATGTTGGTAGGTAGAGCTAATGAGATATTTGCATCACTGTCAGAGGAGATAATTGGGGTGTATGAGGAGGTGAAGAAAGCCACTTTAAGTGCATATGAGCTAGTGCTAGAAGCCTACAGTTAACATTTCAGGAACCTAAGGAGGGACCCTGGTCAAACGTACATTGAGTTACAAATAAAGTAATTTAGTTGTTGGATAAGGCATGGAAAATAGATCAAACATAGGGCATTCTTAGAGAGACAATTATTTTGGAGGAGCTCAAAATTTCAATTTTTGAAGTAGTGAAAGCTCATGAGGAAGAGCAGAGAGTTAGAACTGCAAAATTAGCAGCAGAAATGGCAGATGATTATGAGTTGGTTCATAAATCAAAGAGTGACCTCTGACCTCAATTGTAGAAGAGTTACTCAATTTTTTTTACTAGATTTGGACTACCCACTGAGATACAATCCGATCAAGAGTCAAATTTTACACCAAAATTATTTAAAGTAGTTATGGATAGTTTGGTAATAGAACAATTCAAATCCATTGTGTACCATCCAGAATTGCAGAGAGCATTAGAAAATTGGCATCAAACTTTAAAGACCATGTCAAGGGCTTATAGTTAAGACTATTCAAAGGATTGGGATCACCAAATTCAATTTATACATTTTGCAGTTAGAGATGTACCAAGTGGATCTACCAAATTCAGTCCATTTTCGCTGAAATTAATTAATGAGAAATTGGTGAGTCAGAGTTTAGAGACCGCACATTTGGACTATGTGTCGAAATATAGGGAAAGATTAAATAGAATGGGTGAGTTGGCTAGACAGCTTTTAAAAGCAAAGTATAGTGGGCCTTATCAAATCAAAAGGAAATTGAGTGATAAGAACTATTTGACAAGAATGCCAGGTAGAAAGAAAGCTCTCAATGTATGTCATGTGAATATGCTCTAAAGGTGTTTTGATAGGGAAGGAAAGCAAAAGGAGAATGTGTTACCAGTTACAACACAGAGTAAAAGACCAAGTTCAGATGATTTTGAATTGGACTTTCCTTAAGTTAAATTGGTCAATGAGGAAGTTCTCAAAAATTGGGATAAATTACTGAGTTACCTTCCAGACAAAAATCGGAATGACCTGAAAGAGTTATTACTATCACATGGGGAGATATGTGGGAATAAGCTGGGAAGTACTAATCTAATTATGCATGATGTAGATATAGGAAATGCTGTTCCAATTAAACAACATCCATATAGACTTAACCCTCTAAAGTTGGCAAAGGTTCAAAAAGAGATTGAATGCATGCTCAAAGACAACATAATCGAAGTGAGTTCAGCAATAATGGAGCCAAAACTAGATGGTACCCAATGATTATGTGTGGACTATTGCAAAGTAAATGCAGTTACAAAGTCTGATGCATATCCGATTCCACGTTTGAAAGACTGTGTTGAGAAAGTGGGACAAGCGACTTATATTTCTGAGTTGGACTTACTCAAAGGATATTGGCAGGTACCTTTATCTGAAAGAGTGAAGACAATTTTGGCTTTCATGATACCAAGTGGATGAAACCAATTTGGATGCTGCCTGAACTGCTGTGCTCTTCCAGCACCACTAATCCAGAAACCAATTTAATGTCCTGCCATCTGTAATGAAAAATGGATCAGCCACATTTCAAAGGCTAACCAATAAAATCCCTTCTGGATTACCAAACTGTCTGCTGTACATTGATGACCAGGTGATATTTAGTCACACATAACAGGAACGTTTGCAGCATCTACAGAATTGTTCAATCAACTTTGGAAGGCAGACTTGGTGATAAACCTGGCTAAAAGTGAGTTCACAAAAGCCCAAGTCACGTTTCTGGGCCACGTTATTGGACATGGACAGATGGCCCCACAGAATGCGAATGCAAAGGTTATTGGGGAGTTTCCCATCCCTTCAATGAGGGCAGTACTAACAATTCCTGAAATGGAGTTTTTTTTAATCTCGTAATGAATTTTAGCTGTGTGATTGCTCCACTAACTTATTGAAAAAGTTCAGAAATTTCAGTGGACGGCAGACTGTCAGAAGGCATTTGACAGCCTGAAAGCTGTGTTAACCACTACCCCAATATTAGCCACACCTAATTAAGCAACGCCATTCAAGGTGGCTATCGATGTGGGTGTCAGTGCTGTGCTCTTACAAGAAGACAAGGAAAAGATGCAAAGCCCTATTGGGTATTGTTCCAGAAAATTGAATGATTGTCAACAGATATATCCCATGATTGAGAAGGAAATTTTGAAGTTGGTGTTGGCATTACATTTATATTAGCAGTAATGTGTGAGACAATTATATATATTGATCATAAGCCATTGACGCTTTTGGAGAAGTTTAAGGGCAAAAATTTCAGACAGTTTAGATGGAGCTTATTATTGTAGCCATTCAATTTGAAATTATACATGTGGCAGGATGAGAGAATTTGATTGCCGACACGTTGTTGTGACTTTTATGAAAAAAGATGGAGGTGTTCGGTGGCAGGAATAAACAAACTGAAATAGACTGTAGTAGTGAATGTTTGCATGTTTAGAGTCAACGTAATGTATATCTATTGTAGTGTATTAATAGAGTAAGACTAAGGATTTTTAAAAATGAAGTCATCTTTGAATATTGATGGGTTCTTTTAAAGCAAGGAGATGTGACAATGCTGAGGCTATAAGAGAGTATTTTCTCCTGATATCTTTTAAGAAAGAAATTGAACAAGAAGTACTGAGCAGTCTGTGATAATGTAAGCAGCTTGAGAGGCCTTGGGTTTTTTTAAAAGTTGGAACAATAGAAGCCGCCTGAATGGGTGTGGCCAGCTCTCAGACCAGGATTTCTTTTTTTTAAAGGTTTTAGATTCAGTGGAAGCTACTGGAGTCTAAGTAGAATCTATGTTTCCCCCTCTCTCGATTACAACTAGAAGCTGGGGTTTCTCTTCCTCCTGTGGGTGTTGCACATGAGAAAATCTGTTTTCAGAATTTGCCTTTTTACCAGGTGGTGTGTTTATGGGATGTTATTACATTTGAACAGTTAATTAATAATAGTTATTATATCTATCAACCTGTTAAGTTTTCCAGTAGAGTTAAGTTATTCTAAGTTCTTCTTTCTTTTGTTGTATTTTTAACTACAGTGTTTGAATAAATTGTGTTTTGCTTAATGTCAAGTAGTTTGACCAGTCGAATTGCACCTGGAACACAGCACTTCATAGGACATAGAACAATACAGCACAGTACAGGCCCTTTGGCCCTTGTTGTTGTGCCGGCCTTTTATTCTACTCTAAGACTAAGCTACATACCTTTCATTGTACAATCTTCCATTTGCCTATCCAAGAGTTGCTTAAATGTCCCTAATGTCTCTGATTCTACTAACACTGCTGGCAGTGCATTCCAGACACTCACCAGTCTATGTAAAGAACCTACCTCTGACATCTTCTCTAAACCTTCCTCTAATTACCTTAAAATTATACCCCTTTATGATAGACATTTCCGCATTGAGAAGAGTCTCTGGCTATTCACTCTATCTATGTCTGTCATCATCTTGTATACCTTTATCAAGTTACCTTTCATCCTTCTTTGGTCCAGTGAGAAATGGCCTAGCCCCCTCAACCTTTCTTCATAGGACATGCTCTCCAGTCCATTCAGCATCCTGGCAAATATTGTCTGCCCCCTCTTCAAAGCTTCCACATCCTTCCCATAATGAGATGACCAGAACTGAACACAATATTCCAAGTGAGGTCTAACCACGACTTTAGCGAGCTGCAGCATAACCGGCTTTTGAACTCAATCGCCCTGCTATTGAAAGCCTCCTTAACAATCCTATCAACCTGGGTGGCAACTTTGAGGGATCTATGGACATGGACCCCAAGATCCCTCTGTTCCTCCAATTTGCCAAGAATCCTACCTTTAAGCCTGTATTCTGCATTCAAATTTGACCTTCCAAAGTAAATTACTTCACACTTACAGGTTGAATGCCATCTGCCACTTATCAGCCCAGTTCTGCATCCTGTCAATGTCTCATTGCAACCTACAACAGCCCACCACACTATCCACAACTCCACTAACCTTCGTGTCATTGGCAAACTTACCAACCTACCCTTCCACTTCCTCATCCAAGTCGTTTATAAAAATCACAAAGAGCAGAAGTCCCAGAATAAATCCCTGCGGAACACCACTGGTCATCAAGTTCCAGGCGGAATATTTTCCATTTATCTCCACCCTCCAATCATAAATCCTGTCTTTTAGAATCCTCTCCAATACTTTGCCCACCATTGACAGTAAGACTGACTGGTTTGTAATTCCCAGGATTATCCCTAGTCCCTTTCTTGAACAAGGGAATAACGTTTGCCACCCTCCAATCATTTGGCACTACTGTAGTGGACAATGAGGATGCAAAGATTATCAAAAAAGGCTCAGCAATCTCTTACCTCACTTGCTGTAGCAACCTAGGGTATATCCTGTCTAGCTTAGAGGATTTATCTATCCTTATGTTTTTCAAAACTTTCAGCATATCCTCCTCCTTAATATCAACCTGTTCAAGCATATCAGTCTGTTTCACGCTGTCCTCAGAAACATCAAGGTCCCTCTTTGTAGTGAATACTGAAGCAAAATATTAATTAAGGGCCTCCCCTACCACCTCCGACTCCAGGCGCAAGTTTCCTCCACTATCCCTGATTGGTCGTACCCTCTCTCTGGCTATCCTTTTGTTCCTCACATAAATGTAGAACGCCTTGGGGTTGTCCTTAATCCTACCCGCTAAAACTTTAAGTCCATTCTTCAGTTCCTTTCTGGCTACCTTTTAACCACCAAAAGCCCTGTCTGAATCTTGCCTCATCGACCTTAAGTAAGCTTCCTTCTTCCTTTTGACTTTGCATTTGCCTTTAAAATAAGAGAAAGTTAGGGTCTAGGCTACCTTCTTAAAATATTTTGAGGGGATCTGGCTTGGTCCATAACTTTACTGAGTGGCCTGAAGGTAAACTTGCAGGTCTTGCAGGTGATGGTGATCCAACTGTTCTGGATTCGCCTGATTGGGGAAACCTCATCAAATCTCCACAGAATGTTTTTTCCTTCAATCAAATCACCCCTTTTTTTTGATCTCCAGTGACAGTAAGCCTTGTTTATTCAGCCTGTCCTCATGAGCCTTTCCAGGTATGCCCACCTTGAAGAAGTTGTGCTCTTCTCTCCGATGGGCTTTCCATTTTAATCTTTTGGCTTATTCGCCTTCATTGTTTTCTATCTCCTCTCCTGCGTTTGCTAAAACTCGTCTTTACAGCCACAACTCCTTTTTGATTGTCTTCAGCTCCACCTTCCCCCACATGGATTCCAGTTGCAGCTTCATGTTTCGAATCTACCCAGCAGTACAGGTATCTCTGAGGCATATAGCACTTCTCAGGCAGCCTTTCTTGAGCTCCACCCTCTGTGCCAAATGCGCCACATGAATACACACTCACACTGTCTCAGGCTGTCCTGGCCCCCAGTTCCATTTCAATCTTCATCATTCTTTGGTTTAAGGGGTAACTTTTCCTTTCAGATGTTAGCTCCAAAACCCTTGGTAACAGATGCCCCTCTCTGGATTCCTTCCCTCGTTCCCTTCTCTCTGCCTCTATCCCTCCTCCTTGTTCGCTTCATCTCATGCATTCAGTGTATCCCCCTGACCTGCCCGTCTCTGATGCTGAGCAATCTGTGCTCAGCAAACAACTTAGTTTTAATCTTTATCCCTTGAAGTTCCCACCTTAAAGCATTTTAGGCATAAACTGATGTTGAACTCTTATGTCTTTTTTGTCTTCATGCCCACTTCTCTGGACAGGAATCATAGAAGAAGAAGAAGAATCCCTACAGTATGGAAACAAGCCATTTGACCCAACAAGTCCACCCCAACCCTCCAAAGAGTATCCCACCTAGACCCATTCCCCTACCCTATGTTATTCTACATTTCCCCAGACTAATGCACCTAACCTACACAGCCCAGAACACTACGGGCAATTTAGCTCGGCCAATTCACCTAAAACATAGAACATAGAACATTACAGCGCTGTACAGGTCCTTCGGCCCTCGATGTCGCGGCGACCTGTCATACCAATCTGAAGCCCATCTAACCTACACTATTCCATGTACATCCATATGCTTGCCCAATGACGACTTAAGTGCACTTAAATTTGGCGAATCTACTACCGTTGCAGGCAAAGCATTCCATACTCTTACTACTCTCTGAGTAAAGAAACTATCTCTGACATCTGTCCTATATCTATCTCCCCTCAATTTAAAGCTATGCCCCCTTGTGCTCGCCATCACTATACTTGGGAAAAGGCTCTCCCTGTCCACCCTATCTAACCCTCTGATTATTTTATATGTCTCTATTAAGTCACCTCTCAACCTTCTTCTCTCTAACAAAAACAGCCTCAAGTCCCTCAGCCTTTCCTCGTAAGACCTTCCCTCCATACCAGGCAACATCCTAGTAAATCTCCTCTGCACCCTTTCCAAAGCTTCCACATTCTCCTTATAATGCAGTGACCAGAACTGTACACAATACTCCAAGTGCGGCTGCACCAGAGTTTTGTACAGCTGCAGCATAACCTCATGGTTCCGGAACGCGATCCCTCTATTAATAAAAGCTAAAACACTATATGCCTTCTTAACAACCCTGTCAACCTGGGTAGCATCTTTCAAGGATCTGTGTACATGGACACCGAGATCTCTCTGCTCATCTACACTACCAAGAATCTTACCATTAGCCCATTACTTTGCATTCCGGTTACTCCGACCAAAGTGAATCACCTCACACTTGTCCGCATTAAACTCCATTTGTCACCCCTCAGCCCAGCTCTGCAGCTTATCTATGTCTCTTTGTAGGAGAAAGTGAGGTCTGCAGATGCTGGGAGATCAAAGTTGAAACTTTATTGCTGGAACAGCACAGCAGGTCAGGCAGCATCCAAGGAACAGGAGATTCGACGTTTCGGGCACAGGCCCTTCTTCAGGAAGAAGGGCCTGTGCCCGAAACGTCAAATCTCCTGTTCCCTGGATGCTGCCTGACCTGCTGTGCTGTTCCAGCAATAAAGTTTCAACTATGTCTCTCTGTAACCTTACAATATCCTTCGTCACTATCCACAACTCCACCGACCTTCGTGTCGTCTGCAAATTTACTAATCCACCCTTTTATGCCCTCATCCAGGTCGTTTATAAAAATGACGAACAGCAGTGAACCCAACACCGAGCCTTGCGGTACACCACTAGTAACTGGACCCCAGGATGAACATTTCCCATCAACCACCACCCTCTGTCTTCTTTCAGCAAGCCAATTACTGATCCAAATTGCTATATCTCCCACAATTCCATTTGTCCGCATTTTGTACAATAGCCTACTGTGGGGAACCTTATCGAACGCCTTGCTGAAATCCATATGCACCACGTCAACCGGTTTACTCTCACCTTCTCAAAGAACTCAATAAGGTTTGTGAGGCACAACCTACCCTTCATAAACCGGTGCTGACTATCCTTAATCATATTATTCTTTTCTAGATGATTATAAATCCTATCTCTTATAATCTTTTCCAACACTTTACCAATAACTTAAGTGAGGCTCACTGGTCTATAATTACCAGGCTTGTCTCTACTCCCCTTCTTGAACAGGGGATCCACATTTGCTATCCTCCAGTCTTCTGGCACTATTCCTATAGACAATGACAATTTAAAGATCAACGCCAAAGGCTCGGCAATCTCCTCCCTGACTTCCCAGAAGATCCTAGGATAAATCCCATCCGGCCCAGGGGACTTATCTATTTTCACACTCTGCAGGATTTCTAATACCTCCTCCTTGTGAACCTCAATCCCACCTAGTCTAGTAGCCTGTATCTCAGTAATCTCCTCGACAACATTGTCGTTTTCTAGAGTGAATACTGTCGAAAAATATTCATTTAGTGCTTCCCCTATCTCCTCTGACTCCACACACAACTTCCCACTACTATTCTTGATTGGCTCTAATCTTACTCTCATCATTCTTTTATTCCCTAAATACCTATAGAAAGCCTTAGGGTTTACCCTGATCCTATCCGCCAACAACTTCCCATGTCTCCTCCTGACTCTTCTGAGCTCTCTCTTTAGGTCTTTCCTGGCTACCTTGTAACCCTCAAGCGCCCTAACTGAGCCTTCACATCTCATCCTAACATAAGCCGCCTACTTCCTCTTGACCAGAGATTCCACTTCCTTCGTAAACCATGGCTCCCGCATTCTACAGCTTCCTTCCTGCCTGACAGGTACATACTTATCGAGGACACACAAGAGCTTTTCTTTGAATAAGCTCCACATTTCTAATGTGCCCATCCCCTGCAGTTTCCTTCTCCATCCTATGCTTCCTAAATCTTGCCTAATCACATCGTAATTGCCTTTCCCTCAGCTGTAACTCTTGCCCAGTGGTATACACCAATCCCTTTCTATCACTAAAGTAAACATAACAGAATTGTGATCACTAACACCTAAGTGCTCACCTACTTCCAACACCTGGCAGGGCTCTTTACCCAGTACCAAATCTAATGTGGCTTCGCTCCTTGTTAGCCTGTTTACATACTGTGTCAGGAAGCCCTCCTGCACACATTGGACAAAAACTGACCCATCTATAGTACTCGTAGTATAGTGTTCCCAGTCAATATTTGGTAAGCGGAAGTCCCCCATGACAACTACCCTGTCTCTCTCACTCCTATCAAGAATCATCTTTGCTATCCTTTCCTCTACATCTCTGGAACTATTCAGAGGCCTCTAGAAAACTTCCAACAGGGTGACCTTTCCTTTCCTGTTTCTAACCTCAGCCCATACTACCTCAGTTGACGAGTCCCCAAACATCCTTTCTGCAACTGTAATACAGTCCTTGACCAACAATGCCACACCTCCCCCTCTTTTACCATCTGCATATCTAACTTGCACATCTTTGGACTGTGGGAGGAAACCGGAGCACCTGGAGGCAAACCACACAGACATGGGGATAAAGTGCAAACTCCACACAGTCACCCAAGGATGTCGAACCTGGGTCCCTGGCGCTGTGAGGCAGCAGTGCTAACCACTGAGCCATCGTGCTGCCCTCTCCCTGCCACACAGAACCTTTCACCCATCTCCAATATTCCCCTTTTACGTAGACCCCTCCCTCTGGCCTTTCTTCTGTATTTGCTCACTTCATCGAGAACTGCTGACATGACAATAGCTATCTGAATACCTCTGCGACCCTCACCCACTCTAACCTTCTGAACTTGCTGTATTCCATTCTCTCAAGTCTAACCCTGACTTTGTTATCAGTGTTGAAAGTGTGGTACTGGAAAAGCACAGCCAGTCAGGCAACATCCAAGGAGCAGGAGAATCGACAGACTGAAGGGCTTATGTCCAAAACGTCGATTCTCCTGCTGCTCGGATGCTGCCTTACGGCAGTGCTTTTCCAGCACCACACTCTTGACTCTGACTTTGTTATCACTGCTGTTGATAAAGGGCATGCTGACCTCTCCCTTGCAGATGGTGAATGTAACTCTTAGACATCTTCTCCTACCTTCCCCCACCACTCAGCTCCAAGATTTTATTTCCAGGACTGTCACTAACCTCATCTCCCCTGGAGATTACCTCTTCACAACTTCTTACCTCATTGTCCCTAACTATGCCTGCTTCTACCAAACATTGAGTTCTGAAAAAGATTCATAACAGACTTGAGATATTAACTCTGTTTCTCTTTCCATAGATGCTCCAGGCCTGCAGAGTTCCTCCAGCACTTTTTGTTTTTATTTCAGATTTCCAACAGTAAGTTTTATTATATTTTTAGGCCAGTCTCCCAAAACAGTCCGGTGAAATTCTGTTCACTCCATCTAAGACAAGTATCCTCCTTGGCTTAGCAACTGAATCTGCACTAGATAATCCAGGTGTGATCTCACCAATGTCCTGTTCTTCAGCAATGAGATGAGTGGTATATCTGATCACCAACAAGGAATTAACTCTGAGCCAAGATAGGCTCCGCGTCACAGTCACACAATAAACTATATGAGGAAACATGTGATAACTGAAATTTAACAATAATCTTTAGTCTTGTCTGACTTTTAGAACTACTCTGGACCCTTTTAGCATTCAAGACATTTCACTGAGTAAGGAAGATTTGGATCACAGCATCCCCTCGTAAGTAATGATGCTTGATAATTTTTTTGTGGATGTTATAAATGTGTGATTAATGGAAGTGACGGTCTGTTGACTTATGAAAAATTGTATCAAGGAGAAAGCCAATTGTCCTAATTGTGCCTGTCCTGTACTCTTCAGTTGGATCTACTTGATTTAATCCCATGGGTCTCTGGAATTAACCATCCAATGCTGTCATGTGTAACATTGGGGTTAGAAGCAAGCACACAAAATGCTGGAAAAACTCAACAGGTCTGGCAGCATCTATGGAAAGAGAAACAATTCGGAAGAAGAGTCATACTGGACTTGAAAATCTCGTTTCACTCATTAACTGTTTCTCCCTCCATAGATGCTGCCAGATCTGCTGAGTTTTTCCAACAATATCTGAATATGATTCAGATTTTCATCATCTATAGTATTCAAGAGATTTGAGTACGGTTTGGTTGTTGTGTTATAGGATTGTAACTGTGCCTATTTTAACTTTTGCTTTAGTTACAGGAACAAAGCTTATGCTCCACCAACCTTCTCTTTCCATCCCCCTTCTTACTGTTGGGATTGTTGGCAGGCTACAAATGATGATCGACCCTTTACTCTGATTCCCAGCTTCAGACGTCACCTGTACATCGTCTATTTGCAAATTCAACCCAAAATTCAACAGTTACTTGGATCTAAGATTGTTTTTTCAGAAAGAATTCAAAACTCTGAGTATAGTATTGAAAGATTAATCCCAACCAAACATTTACCCTTAAAATCACCATTTGGGAAAGGGAGAGTATTCTGGGCTATAAGTCCCCAGTAAATATAAAAACAATGATGTCAGTAGCTCGACACTGTAAAGTCATTCATTAATAATGATTTATTAACTACAATACCATGACTATCACTAATTAAGTTGAAGTTTTGGGTGTCGGAACAACTCGTGTTGGGATGTATCAATTCACTCAGAGTCCATGTTGCTGTGGCAACAAATACTTCAGAGCAGGATAAAGCAGTAAAACTGGTGAATGACACGTACTGGTCTGACTTGTCTTGGATACCTCAAAATGGAGTTTGGCATTACCGCCACATTCATTTCCAAATATTACTGAGTTTTCAATTTCTTTCCATTCCATGGCTGACCAGAAACATCTCCCATGCTTACTGCATGCCTTCACATGTATTGGAAGGATTTGCAAGTTAATGCTCAAACTGCTTGACTGTGTTATGAACATGTGGTCCTTGGTCATTAGGCCATGGCCAGGGGTGGGGGGGTGGGGTGACTCAGTCCCAGTGCTTCTGGCTCAGAGGCAGGGACAGTAACCACAGTGTTACAAGAGCTCAATAAATAATTCATAGATATAAGTAAATATATTGTTACCTTGTAGTTTTATTAAAAAGTAAGTAATAGACATAATCCTCTCATAAAGTGCGTAGCAAAGGCTGTAACAACAGTTCAGTGTATGTGTAGATTAGCATTAACTAGAATAGAATACAATCTCTAAATGTGGAAACAAGCCATTTGGCCCAACAAGTCCACACCGACCCTGTGAAGACTAACCCACCCAGACCTATTCCCCTATTGCTCCACCTTTGCCCTGACTAATGCACCTAACTCACACATCCCAGAACACTATGGGCAATTTAGCATGGCCAAATCATCTAATCTGCATATCTTTGGTCTGTGGGAGGAAACCGGAGCACCCGGAGGGAATCCACACAGACACGGGGGAGAACTCCACACTCCCAAGGCTGGAATCAAACCTGGGTCCCTGGCACTGTTCGGCAGCAGTGCTAACCACTGAGCCATCATAGATTGCTGATTGCTGGGCTTAATTGAAATTAATGTTTTTAATTTCTGTAACCTGTGAGACTGGTCTAGAATTAAGCTTCTTGGCCAGCTGAGCAGTGTTGCATAGCTACAGTATTGGATAGCTTAGAGTCTTGCATAAGAACAGGAGTAGGCCATTCAGCCCCTCAAATTTATTTTGCAAATCACTGAAATCATGGCTAATCTGTGGCCTAACTCCATTAATATGTCTTTGGTCCATACCCTTAATACCTTTGCTTAACAAACATTTACTGATCTCAGTTTTAAAACTAACAACTGATATAGCATCAACTGCCATTTGTGGAAGAGCATTCCAAAGCTCTCCCACCCTTTATGTGCAGAAACATGCTGGATGTTAACATCATTTTCAGAGCTTAAATAATGTTGGCCTGGTAAGCATTGTGTCAACATGCTTATCTTCTGCTTTTGGGATGCCGTGTTAGTTTCTGAATGGCAGACAAAAGGAACCCCTTTCTGGATAGTGTTATCTGTTCCACTCATGTTCTTTCTGGATAATGTTATCTGTTTCAGACATGTCCTTTCTGGATAGTGTAATCTGTTCCACTCATGATTCTGGGTAATCCAAGATGAAGGATGGGAAAAATTTCTGGCTGTAACAGGCTGCTCCTTTTCTGAGGTATTTTAGGTATTGGAGATGATTTCCTCAAATTCCCGGGGCAGCAATTACTATTTTATATGCTGTTGCATTATTTTGGAACTTCGGAGAAAAAAAATCAAAACAACACAATTTTAAAAGAGAGAGGAACAGGTAAAGGCAGCACATGATGACGTCAGTGCAGGAGAGAGAGAAAGAGAGAAAGAACCCCACATTGCTAACTGACACAGCAGTGAGCCTGCGCAGTTACTGCCTTTGCTGTTTGAATTCATGTATTGCTGGACTTTGGAGTGTGTCAGGGAAAATTAACAAACAGCGAAATTCATAACTGATCTTGAAGAACCTGTTTGGGAGATGTCACAGCACAGAAACAGACAAGTGAATATTTTTAAGTGTGGCCTACAGAATGTCTGCAGTAGTGAGTAGAGTCGGATCTTCCTTGATTATATGCTTTATTGAGATATGTCTCTTGATTAACTTAAAATATCAGCCATAAGTTTTAAGTTAGCCTGGAGTTTTATAGAGAAATAAGACTGTGCTATTTTCTGGGTCTGCAGATTGGAAGAACCAAAAATGGCGTTTAGTAGAGCGATGTGCTTTTTTTTATTAGATTAGATTACTTACAGTGTGGAAACAGGCCCTTCGGCCCAACAAGTCCACACCGACACTCCGAGGAGCAACCCACCCAGACCCATTCCCATACATTTACCCCTTCACCTAACATTACTGGCAATTTAGCATGGCCAATTCACCTAACCTGCATATTTTTGGACTGCGGGAGGAAACCGGAGCACCCGGAGGAAACCCACGCAAACTCAGGGAAAATGTGCAAACTCCACACAGACAGTTGCCTGAGGCGGGAATTGAACCCAGGTCTCTGCCGCTATGAGGCAGCAGTGCTAACCACTGTGCCACCGGGTCCCCCGAAGATCAACAAGGCGGCCTTTGTGTGAAATCACAGGAGATGAGGGAGATACTAAATGAGTATTTTGTATCGGTATTTACTGTGGAAGAGGACATGGAAGGTATGGAATGTAAGAAAATAGATGGTGACATCTTGAAAAATGTCTATATTACAGAGGAGGAAGTGCTGGATGTCTTCAAATGCATAAAAGTAGATAAATCCCCAGGACCTGATCAAGTGTTCACTAGAACTCAGAGGGAAGCTAGGGAAGTGTTTGCAGGGCCCCTTGCTGAGATATTTGTATCATTGACAGTCACAGACGAGGTGCCAGAAGATTGGAGGTTGGATAACATGCTGGTACCACTTTTTAAGAAAGGTCGTAAGGACAAGCCAGGGAACTATAGACCAGTGAGCCTGACATCGGTGGTGGGAAAGTTGTTGGAGGGAATCCTGAGGGGCAGGATGTACATGTATTTGGAAAGGCAAGGACTGATTAGGGATAGTCAACATGGCTTTGTGCGTGGGAAATCATGTCTCACAAACTTGATTGAGTTTTTTTGAAGAAGTAACAAAGAGGATTGATGAGGGCAGAGCGGTGGACGTGATCTATATGGAGCTTAAAAATGTGTTGCTGGAAAAGCGCAGCAGGTCAGACAGCATCAAAGGGGCAGGAGAATTGGCATTTCGGGCATAAGCCCTTCTTCAAGACCTCTTTTTGGACCTCAGTAAGGTGTTCGACAAGGTTCCCCATGGGAGATTGGTTAGCAAGGTTAGATCTCACGGAATACAGGGAGAACTAGCCATTTGGATACAGAACTGGCTCAAAGGTAGGAGACCAAGGGTAGTGGTGGAGGTTGCTTTTCAGACTGGAGGCCTGTGACCAGTGGAGTGCCACAAGGATCAGTGCTGGGTCCACTACTTTTCGTCATTTATATAAATGATTTGGATGTGAGCATAAGAGGTACAACCGATGTCAGTTAGTAAATTGGAGGTGTAGTGGACAGCGAAGATGGTTACCTCAGATTACAACGGGATCTTGATCATCAGATGGGCCAATGGGCTGAGAAGTAGCAAATGGGGTTTAATTTGGATAAATGTGAAGTGCTGCATTTTGGGAAAGCAAATCAGGGCAGGGTTTATACATTTAATGCTAAGGTCCTAGGGAATGTTGCTGAACAAAGAGACCTTGGAGTGCAGGTTCATAGCTCCTTGAAAGTGGAGTCGCAGGTAGATCAGATAGTGAAGAAGGCATTTGGTATGCTTTCCTTTATTGGTCAGGGTATTGAGTACAGGGGTTGGGAGGTCATGTTGCAGCTGTACAGGACATTGGTTAGGCCACTTTTGGAATATTGTGTGCAAACCTGGTCTCCTTCCTATCGGAAGGATGTTGCGAAACTTGAAAGGGTTCAGAAAAGATTTACAAGGATGTTGCCAGGGTTGAAGGATTTGAGCGACAGGGAGAGGTTGAATAGGCTGGGGCTGTTTTCCCTAGAGTGTTGGAGGCTAAGGGGTGACCATATAGAGGTTTATAAAATCATGAGGGGCATGGATAGGATAAGTAGACAAAGTTCCCTGGCGTGGGGGAGTCCAGAACTAAAGGGCATAGGTTTAGGGTGAGAGGAGAAAGATATGAAAGACACCTGAGGGGCAACCTTTTCACGCAGAGGGTGGCACTTGTATGGAATAAGCTGCCACAGGAAGCAGTGGAGGCTGGTACAATTGCAACATTTAAAAGGCATCTGGATGGGTATATGAATAGGAAGGGTTTAGAGGGATATGGGCTGGGTGCTGGAAGGTGGGACTAGATTGGGTTAGGATATCTGGTCAGCATGGACGAGTTGGACCGAAGGGTCTGTTTCCATGCTGTACATCTCTATGACTCTATGTCCTTTCTGGATAGTGTTATCTGCTCCATTCATGCCCTTGATACCTGTTGAATCCAGCTTCTAACCAAATTATTGTATCTGCAAGATGGCTTAATTCTCCCTTTTCTTAATCTTATGACAAAATGTACCCTTGTTGGTAAATACTATAGAATCAGATAAAATGGGTCCCCAGCAAAAGAAACAAAAGCCAAGGTAAATAACTTGTTGATTGATATGGTCTGCACTTTCTTTACTTTTGGAACAATTATTCATAGCTTTTTACTCTAGATTTGATTATTCTAATCCTCTCTCAACCGCTCTCCTATCCTCACAAAATTGAACTCATACAAAGGTCCACTGCACTGTCCAATCTGACAATAACTCCTGTCTTTCAAACTTCCCTGTGCTCATTGATCACTATTGGCTCCTGGTTTATCAGTGCCTTGATTTTAAAATTCTCACATTTGTTTTTAAATCCCTTAATAACTTTGACCCTTCTCATTTCAACATCCTCTGCTGCCTGTACAATCATAAGATCTCTTATTGTGAATAAGAATCCCTAATTTTGGATTCTTCTGTATCACCTTATTTAATCTTGTGAAGTCCTGCCTTTGGGTGCCTGGGTACAATGCTCTGGAATCCCCTCCTTAAGCCTTTCCATCTGCCTGTCTTTTCCTGTGAGTGGTTCCATTATACTGAGCTTTCCTTTTTTCTTATGTAATTCACTATGAAATTTTGTGCCAAATGCTGCTTGATAGCACTTCCAGTCTGATATAATTGCAAGTTGTGGTTAAATAGTGATACCATATGGTGTGACCACATTTACTGAAGCTGCACTTGAGAACACAATTCAACTGCTACAATGTCAGATGCTTTCCAAAAATAGGGACCATTAGACCAATGTGGACAAATTGACTTAAGACTGAATCTCTGATTTGTGAGCTACAGCAAAGAATGAAAACAGGCATTGTGATGGGTATCAGAGATCCTGCCAAATATAGTGGCAAAAGCTAGGTATAATCTCTGTTGTAGGTAAAAACAAGAACAGCAGATGCTGGAAACAGAGTCTAGATTAGAGTGGTGCTGGAAAAGCACAGCAGGTCAGGCAGCATCCGAGGAGCAGGAAAATCAACGTTTCAGGCAAAAGCCCTTCATCAGGATTACAGGCAGAGTGCCTTCAGAGTGGAGAGATAAATGAGGCAGAGGGGGGTGGGGGGAGGTGGGAGTGGGGAGAAAGTAGCATAGAGTACAATGAGTGAATGGTGGGGATGGAGGTGATAGGTCAGAGAGGAAGGTGAAGTGGATAGGTGGAAAGGAAGACAGGCAGGTAAGACAAGTCATGGGGACAGTGCTGAGCTGGAAGGTTGAAACTGGGGTGAGGTGGAGGAAGGGAAAATGAGGAAACTGGTGAAGTCCACAATTTTTGTTGTTCCATTTCCTGCAAAAAGACAGATTGGCAGGCGTTGCAGGCAAAGCTTGGGGAACCTTGGAAACAGTCCTTGACAAAAAATTATGGGATGGAGGAAGGAGGGTCTGTTGGAAGGGGGGTGGTTGGTGAGTAATGCCAGGAGTTGGGATGGAAAGTGTTTGGCTGTGATCACTGTATAGCGTGGAGATTGATGTTTGAGGTGGAGGTCTGGAATTATTAAGGGGCAGAGAAAGGGAGCTAAAGACTTTCCTGAAAGCTCAATGAGAGCTCTTATGCTGCTCCTAGCCCACAGGTGGTACTGTTTAAAAGGGCCTCCCTTTTCTTGACTGCTGGCGTATGTGCATCAACTATGAAATTTCAAATTACTGTGAAAGTGAACCTGTAATAGATGTCCTCCTGACATGATCTATGGTGGAGCATATGTTTCATAATCAGACAATAAACATTAATTTCCATTAAATCCTAATTTTCTCCCCTGTAGGAGTGAACTTTTTGTTGAGGTACAGCGCTCTCACCCAGAGAGTCCTGAAGCACCTTTGAGCATTGACTAGGACAGTGAACGTCGGTAGGAAACCTATTTATTGCACCATTGACAGCCTCAATTTCAATGCCTCACCCTCTTCCTACTTTAGAATTCCTCCCTGTCAACACCCAAATCTTGCTGCCAAATTCCTTTCCAGCCAAAATCTGTCCCTCTGATTTGTGTTCTAACCTTTAAACTCTCTTCCTCATTCCACCTCTCTTGTACTTTTCACCACTCACTTTCCATTTTATTCCCTGCAAAGCATCTCATGGCATTTTCCCGATGTGAGGAGCTGCTTTTTAGAATTAAGCCTGATATTTACCCTAATCGGTGTAGTTTCCTGTTGGATAAGCAAACTGGTGTAGGATCATTTGTGCTTGCTGCCTTAACACTTTGTCTCATTAGAAGTGAGGTCAATCAAGACTCTAAGGTGCTCTAACCAATGGTTTTAATAAAATGAACACAAGTCATGCTGATAGGTTTGCATGCAACAGTTAAATCTCTAATACAATTAAAACCTGAAATGGCCACTTCTTTTGCCTTGTGAACACTGAGAGGTTAGTTCACTGGCAACATCCTGGTTGGTAGGAATTTAATAAATTACCCACTTCTTGCATTGTGAATTTCTTGGTGCGGCTCTTGCATTGAACACTATCCTGTCGACTGATTCTTGCAACATTCTTGCTGACAATTATAATTCTCTTCTCTTGGTAATTTTCCTTTCTCTTTTGCCCATGATTTATATAGATTGTTACCAAACAGTACCTGGTATTTACAAAGATTAGTCACAGTCTCCAAAGGCCTCACTATCTGTACCCTTCCAGATTGTCTTCCATAATACCTTGGTCACACTTTCCCTACATGTCCTTCTGAACATGCTTACTAGTTCTTTGAACTAAATTTCTGCTCCTTTTTGGCAGGAAATCACTACAGGTAAAGTCCAGGAATTCTTCACTGGAAGTCCTCCTGACATGATTATTGTTATTACTTTTATTTTAACTCAGCAGGACGTGGGGCAGTTGGAGTAGTCTATCTGCTGCTCAATAAACATTTAATCAAGGGTTACACCTAGATCAAACTCGAACTCTGTGCCTTAGTCCCAGAATAAGCTACCTGAGAATAACCTAATAGATTTTGATTAAATTTGACAGTAATATTTAGCTTTCTCTAAATTTAGTATACAAGTGGCTGAAATTAAAAGATCAGAGAGTAAGACCGAAATGGACCACAGCCTCCCAATGTAAGTGAAGTTACTTCACAAGTAACTTATCTCTAGCATTTACGATGCCTGTAAGATGTATATTATTTTTACAACTGATATGTCATGGAATCACAGAAATTGCAGCTCAGACGGAGACAACTGGCTCACCATGCCACTTGGCTCAACTAGATCAATTCACGTCAATTGTCATCTTTACCCAGGTCAGTGATTAGCAGGCAATAATTATTAGGGATACAATACAACAATTGAATCCCATTCCACGGAATCATAGAACAGTAGAGTAGAGATGGAAACCATTTGACCTGCTGAGTTTGCACTGGCTCTTGTGAGAAATAATGCAGTGAATCTAATTCCCCCTCTCCCCCCCACCCCTTCCCATTGCCCTGGATTTTTTTCCATCTCCAAATAATTCTACCTGGACCAATTTCTTCCAGCTGTGTCTTAAGCATTGGAGGAGCAATGGCCTAGTGGTATTATCGCTGGACTGTTAACCCAGATACCTAAGGGGCCCGGATTCAAATTCTCCCACAGTAGAATTTGAATTCAGTAAATATCTGGAATTAAGAGACTAAGGGAGACCATGATTGATTGTTGGAAAAGCCTATTTGGTTCACTAATGTCCTTAAGGGAAACTGCCGTCCTTACCTGGTCTAGTCCACATGTGAGTCCAGATCCATGGCAAGTGGTTGACTCTTAACTGCCCTCTGGGCAATTAGGGATGGACAATAAATACTGCCTAGCTAGCAATGCCCTCATCCTGTGAATGAATATAAAAAGGCTATCATTGTGCCAAATTGCCACCATCACCTTGCCCTCTCATTATTTCTGTGATGTCCACTTGTTGTATAACCCGCTGAGATACATGTGTCCCTTCAAAAGTTTGGAAATTCAGCAAAGGTAGTGTGGGAGGTTTAAGCTGCAAAACAGATTTAAGACTCTTCAGTAACTAGTGGGCAGGAAATCACAATGTTTGGGTCTTCTCAGCCATGTATATCATGGGATTTATTACATTTCTTTGTAGTCACTTCATGGTGACCAGTGTCACTGCAATGTTGTACCTGTAAAATGGTTCCCCAACCTCAGAAGCTGCCTCCATAGTGTCACTGCTATCCTATTGTTGACTATCCTTCAATAGCATCCACATGGCAATGGAGGCTGGTGACTATACCTGGACAATGCTGTATGACCTCTTGAAGCTGGAACCCAGCCACCATCCCGCATTGAACTGAATTGCCACAGACAATTTCTTACCTTTCCCTTTTCATGAAGGCAAGATTGGAGTTTGCAGGTCTGGGAGAGACCGTATTACTCAGCTTTAGGTAGTCAATTGACCTCCTTAAAGTCGTATTAAGGACAAGTTTTGAACATCAACTGGAATTTCCCAGTTACTGAAGCAGAGGAGGATGACCTAGAGTTGGCATCTGGTTGCAAACTCGAGTTTGACAATACCCCTTCCTGACGGTTGTAATTGCAGCCACAGGCCATCCTCTAGAGGGACTCCCCTGCCACAACAATGATCTGGCTGCTGAGACAATCTTTCTATCTTAAGCACTTCAAAATTGCTAGAGTGTGGGAAACAAACGTGGGACATCACCTCCTTCACGCACCTGAAAAGGCAGTCTGCTGCTACTTCAGTGCTGAGGGGTATCATATTGGTCCGTCCAGTTTCAGGAGCCTGAATGGAAATAGCTCTGAACTCTGACAATGAATTGGGTCAATATTTAGAAAAGCAAAACTATCCCACTGTGGGGGAGGAGATGGTCTAATTCGCTAGATATTAATCCAGAAACTCAACTAGTGTTCTGGGGATCCAGTTTTGAACTGGGGGACTTCAATGTACAAGAGTGGCTCTGCAGCAGTATTATTGATCGAGTTGGTTGGGTCCTAAAGGACGTAGCTGCTAGACTGTGTCTGTGTCAGGTGAAGGAACCAACAAGGGGGCAAACGAAATGGACTTCATCCTTACCAATCTGCCAACTGCAGATACATCTATCCGTGACAGTATGGGTAAGAGTGATCGCTGCACAGTCCTTGTGAGATGGAGTCCCACCTTCAAATTGAGAATACCCTCCATTGTTTTATGTGGTGCTATCACACAAAATGATATCTGAGTGAGACAAATTTTGGACATATCTAACAACTGAAGACTGGACATCTATGAGGTGCTGTGGGCATCAACAGCAGCAGAATTGTACTCCAAAACACTCTGTAACCTCATGGTCCAGCATATCCCCCATTCAATTATTACCTTCAAGCCAGGTGGTCAAAGGAATCGACGTTTCGGGCATAAGCCCTTCTTCAGAAGAAGGGCTTATGCCCGAAACATCGATTCTCCCGCTCCTTGGATGCTGCCTGACCTGCTGCGCTTTTCCAGCAACAAATTTTTCAACTCTGATCTCCAGCATCTGCAGTCCTCACTTTCTCCTAGCCAGATGATCAACCCTGGTTCAATGGAGAGTGCAGGAGCAACACCAGGCATACCTGAAGATGAGGTGTCAATCTGGTGAAGCTACCAAACAGGACTACTTGTGTACCAAACAGCATAAGCAGGAAATGACAGAGCTAATTGAGCCTACAACCAGCAGGCAGATCTTATCTCTCCACATCCAGTCATGAATGGTGGTGAAAGTGAGGATTGCAGATGCTGGAGATCAGAGCTTAAAAATGTGTTGCTGGAAAAGCGCAGCAGGTCAGGCAGCATCAAAGGAGAAGGAGAATCGACGTTTCGGGCATAAGCCCTTCTTCAGGAATGAGGAGGGTGTGCCAAGCAGGCTAAGATAAAATGTAGGGAGGAGGGATTTGGGGGAGGGGGTTAAGGTGAGGGTAATAGGCCGGAGAGGGGGTGGGGGCGGAGAGGTCGGGAAGAAGATTGCAGGTCAAGAAGGCGGTGCTGAGTCTGAAGGCTGGGACTGAGAAAAGGTGGGGGGAGGGGAAATGAGGAAGCTGGAGAAATCCGCATTCATTCCGTGTGGTTGGAGGGTTCCTAGGCGGAAGGTAAGTTGCTCTTCCTCCGGGCGTCGTGTTGCCATGGTCTGGGAATGGAGGAGGCCAAGGACCTGCATGTCCTTGGCAGAGTGGGAGGGGGAGTTAAAGTGTTCAGCCACGGGGCGGTTGGGTTGGTTGGTGCGGGTGTCCCAGAGGTGTTCTCTGAAACGTTCCGCAAATAGGCGGCCTGTCTCCCCAATGTATAGGAGGCCACATCGGGTGCAGCGGATGCAGTAAATGATGTGTGTGGTGGTGCAGGTGAATTTCTTATGGATATTGAAGGATCCCTTGGGCCTTGGAGGGAAGTGAGGGGGGCGGTGTGGGCGCAAGTTTTGCATTTTTTGCGGTTGCAGGGGAAGGTGCCGGGAATGGAGGTTGGGTTGGTGGGGGGTGTGGATCTGACAAGGGAGTCGCAGAGGGAGTGGTCTTTCCGGAACGCTGATAGGGGTGGGGAGGGAAATATATCCTTGGTGGTGGGGTCCGTTTGGAGGTGGCGGAAATGACGAAGGATGATCCGATGTATCTGGAGGTTGGTGGGGTGGTAGGTGAGGACTAGTGGGGTTCTGTCCTGGTGGCGATTGGAGGGGCGGGGTTCAAGGGCAGAGGAGCGGGAAATGGAGGAGATGCGGTGGAGAGCATCATCAACCACGTCTGAGGGGAAATTGCGGTCTTTGAAGAAGGAGGCCGTCTGGGTTGTTCGGTATTGGAATTGGTCCTCCTGGGAGCAGATGCGGCGAAGGCGAAGGAATTGGGAATATGGGATGACTTTTTACAGGGGGCAGGGTGGGAAGAGGTGTAATCTAGGTAGCTGTGGGAGTCAGTTCGGTTTATAGTATACGTCCGTGTTGAGTTGGTCGTCCGAGATAGAGATGGAGAGGTCTAGGAAGGAGAGGGAGGAGTCTGAGACGGTCCAGGTAAATTTGAGGTCGGGGTGGAATGTGTTAGTAAAGTGGATGAACTGTTCAACCTCCTCATGGGAGCACGAGGTAGCACCGATACAGTCATCAATGTAGCGGAGGAAAAGATGGGGGGTGGTGCCAGTGCATCTGCGGAAGATGGACTGTTCCACATATCCAACGAAGAGGCAGGCATAGCTAGGGCCCATGCGGGTGCCCATGGCTACTCCTTTGGTTTAAACAACTCGGTAGAGGAAGCGGCTCCACAAATATCTCCACCCTCAATGACATAAGAGCCCCCCACATCAGTGCAAAAGATAAGGCTGAAGCTTTTGCAACAGTCCTCAGCCAGAAGTGCTCAATGGATGATCCATCTCGGCTTCCTCCAATGTTCCCAGCATTACAGATACCAGCCTTCAGCTAATTTGATTCACTCCACATTATATCAAGAAATCATTGGAGACATTGGGTATTGCAAAGGCTATGGGCCCTGACAACAATCTGACAATAGTACGGAAGGGCTTGTGCTCCTGAACTTGCTGTTCCCCAGTCAAGCTTTTCTAGTACAGTTATAACACTGGGAACTACCTGACAATGTGGAAAATTGCCCAGGTGTGTCTTATCCATGAAAAGCAGTACAAATGCAACTCAGCCAATTGCTACCCCAATTGGTCTACTCTTGATCATCAGTAAAGTGATTAAAGTAGTTTTTGTTTCTTCAAACCTTTTTTATCAATGCATTGTTCACCTCAAGCTCAACTGCAAGGCTGTAAACCCTAATCACAACAGGATACTTGAGGCACCCATTACCTCTGTCAGAACTAATCTAAATGAAACTAAAACTATGTCCTTTCTTCATTAAAGCACATAATATAGAAACACAAATCAATCTTAAAGGTATCAATCATTTCTCCACTTTGGAAACCAAGTCTCAAGTTAATAATGATAGTATATCATGAACCTACTTCACAACAGAATGAAAACTAATCAATTTTTATGGGAACAGGAGTGTACCAATCAGCTCGATTGATCCCTCCCACCATTTATCACCCTATTTGCTGATCTACTGTGTTCTCAGCAAATCCATCTGCAACCTTGCCTATCTCTGTCACTTCCTCCATTCCTGTAGTCCTCCAAGATCACTATTCTCTTCCAATTCTGGCTTCATCCCTTATTTTCATTGCTCCACCATTGGCACCTGTGCCTTTAGCTGCAAGGATCTCAAACTCCAGATTTCCTTCCCTAGACATCTCCATCTCTTTTCTTTTCCTTTAAGCCACTCCTTAGCTGATCTTTTGGTCACCTGCCCTGATGTCTCCTTGTGCCAAAAATGTTTTTAATAATTATTATTAATTATTAACTGTTCTTTGACATTCTGCTATATATGTATGTTGCTGTCCAATGTAATCATGACTGAGATATTTCTTTCCTTGTCATTGATTTATTTTCAAATTGTGAGTTTATATTTTCTTTCTTCCTTGTTCACTAGATATTCACAACGGCTTGGAAATAAGAAATCAGCATCAATTACAGTCATGAATGTGTCAACTGTATCTTATGGCAAATTTTCGTTAAAGTGGTGGCCGAATCGTAAAGACTACCACAAATCTTTCATCACAGCGACAGCCAGTGGCATCAGCACCCGTACAATCTAATGTTTGAATTGATGCCCCTCACATGGAGAGGTGCTAGTTCCTGGTTGAGGAGGCACCTCTGTAGCACTGGGCCAAAAATTAGGTGAAACAAGGAAACCATCTGATCCGAACTGGAGAGAGGGGACTAAAATGGAATGAACAATCCTGGAACATTCCAAAAATTAATGGAGTAAATTACATTTGTTAATTATTAAATAAACAAGGATAGTTAGTGTTAAAATGCAAGCAACTAGTAAGATCCCCATGGCTACAATATTGTACATTTTATTTGAGTAGCCTTGGATGGGTTTAATGACTAGAAATGGTTGAGCATTCAATATATGTTATTAAAAAGAATGCCACCAGAGCATCTTATATTATATAAGGACAACAATTAAAAGTAATTGCTTTTCAATTTAGGTTTTATCTGACTTTTTTCTTTCCATTTTATCACTCAGAAATTATTTTAATCAGTGGATGCTTCTTCTGGGACCCTTGTTAGGATGGGTTTTATACTGCATTCATCTTGCAATGCATTTAAAAGCAACACACATCTTCCCAACCATTTTCCACCGAACCTAATGCTGTACACGAGTTGGCTACTACTGCTACATCTGGGCAGGTTCCTCTCGCTCTTAAACAGAAGAACAAGCTCGTGTTTTCCTCAGTGATCATGTGAATAATCCTTATGCCAACAGGACAAATTAAGCTGAAAGCCCAATGCAATGGAAAGAGGGAAATCTTGGAGCTGCAGACAGTAGATGTTAAAATCCTCTCATCTCTGCTGAAGCGAGTCATAGAGATGTACAGCACGGAAACAGACCCTTCAGTCCAACTTGTCCATGCCGACCAGATATCCTCAATTAATCTAATCCCATTTGCCAACGTTTGGCCCATATCCCTCTAAACCCTTCCTATTCATTTGCCCATCCAGATACCTTTTTATTAAAAATAATGCTTGGACTGGTAATGCTAAGTGTTCCAGAATTGATTCACAATCTTTCGCTGGCCACTGTAGAACAGATCCGAAGAGATTAGAAACAGATGTTCATGTGTCTTGGATGTCTTTCTGGTGAAGGTCTTCTGGAAACAGATAAGGGTATGAGATCAACTCATCATCTGTCAATGGGAGTCTCTGCTGTCCTCAAGACTAGTTTCAGGAGATGCAGAAGAAGGAGTAATCAATAAAGTGATTGCTCCCACAGACTGGATTAGCAACATAGTCGCTGTAGAAACAAACCTGGAAAATTGAGAGTATACATACATCCAAGGGATCTCACTACTCCATGCAAACCATTGAAGAAGCTTATCAAGACAATGGTCTTTACTCCCCTTGGTGCAAAGGATGATTACTAGCAAGTGAAGCTGGATAAAAGCATAAGTTTTAAATTATATCCTGGACTCCATTCAGGAGATACATAGAGTCATAGAGATGTACAGCATGGAAACAGACCCTTCGGTCCAATCCGTCCATACCGACCAGATATCCCAACCCAACCCAGTCCCACCTGCTAGCACCCGGCCTATATCCCTCCAAACCCTTCCTATTCATATACCCATCCAAATGCCTCTTAAATGTTGCAATTGTACCAGCCTCCTCCACTTCCTCTGGCAGCTCATTCCATTCACGTACCACCCTCTGTGTGAAAAAGATGCCCCTTAGGTCTCTTTTATATCTTTCCCCTCTCACCCTAAACTTATGCCATCTAGTTCTGGACTCCCTGACCCCAGGGAAAAGACTTTGCCTATTTATCCTATCCATGCCCCTCATAATTTTGTAAACCTCCTTAAAGTCACCCCTCAGACTCTGACGCTCCAGGGAAAACAGCCCTAGCTTGTTCAGCCTCTCCCTTTAGCTCAAATCCTCCAAGCCTGGCAACATCCTTGTAAATCTTTTCTGAACCCTTTCAAGTTTCACAACATCTTTCTGATAGGAAGGAGACCAGAATTGCATGCAATATTCCAACAGTGGCCTAACCAATGTCCTGTAAAGCTGCAATATGACCTCCCAACTCCTGTACTCAATACTCTGACCAATAAAGGAAAGTATACCAAATGCCTTCTTCACTATCCTATCTATCTGTGACTCTACTTTCAAGGAGCTATGAACCTGCACTCCAAGGTCTCTTTGTTTAGCAACACTCCCTAGGATCTTACCATTAAATATATAAGTCCTGCTAAGATTTGCTTTCCCAAAATGCAGCACCTCGCATTTATCTGAATTAAACTCCATCTGCCACTTCTCAGCCCATTGGCCCATCTGGTCCAGATCCTGTTGTAATCTGAGGTAACCCTCTTCGCTGTCCACTAAACCTCCAATTTTGGTGTCATCTGCAAACTTACTAACTGTACCTCTTATGCTCACATCCAAATCATTTATGTAAATGACAAAAAGTAGAGGACCCAGCACCGATCCACTGGTCAAAGGCCTCCAGTCTGAAAAACAACCCTCCACCACCACCCTCGGTCTTCTACCTTTGAGCCAGTTCTGTATCAAAATGGCTAATTCTCCCTGTATTCCGTGATATCTAAACTTGCTAATCAGTCTCCCATGGGGAACCTTATCGAACGCCTTACAGAAATCCACATAGGTCACATCTATCACTCTGCCCTCATCAATCCTCTTTGTTACTTCCTCAAAAAACTCAAATCAAGTTTGTGAGACATGATTTCCCACACACAAAGCCATGTTGACTATCCCTAATCAGTCCTAGTCTTTCCAAATACATGTACATCCTGTCCCACAGGATTCCCTCCAACAACTTGCTCACCACCGACAGTTGGTTGCACTTGCCATTTGATATTTTCACTGCTCTGGAAGAGTACAAAGCAGATAGCATGAAGTGGTGAGTAACTACTCGAAAGCAGAAGCTATTGTGGATGATTTCCTAGCCTATAGATGCAGTGGCAGAGTGAAGAAGTCATTGCAGACTACAATTGGAACCTAGTGTGATTACTAGAGTGAGTTCACCGGGTGATTAGAGAGAAAGAGAGCAAGAGAGGGTCATCAACATAGAAACAGGCTCTTCGGCCTACCATGTTTATGCAGACTTACAAATGCCAAACTACACACATTCCATTTATCTGCTCCTTGTCCATAGCTCTGTCATTTTAAAGACTCATCCGGAAGCTGCTTAAATGTTGGTAGAGTACTGGCTTCCATCACCCTCTCAGGCAGTGTGTTCCATATACCTACTATCCTCTGGGAGAAAACAATTTCCTCAGATCTCTAAACCACTTATTCGTCTTTGTAAATGTGCCCTCTGATCTTAGACACTTCTGCCATGGGGAAAGGGTTCTCTATCCTGTCCATATCTCTCATTATTTTGTTTACCTCAATCAGATCCCCCTCAGCCGCCTCTACTGCAATGAAAACAAACCCAACCTATTCAGTCTCTCCTCATAACTAAGACTTTCCATCTCATGCACCATCCTGGTGAATCTCCTCTGCAGCCTCTCCAGTGCAATCATCTCCTTCCAATAATGTGGTGACCAGAACCGTACACAGTATTTCATCATTGGCCTGACCAATGTTTTATAAGCTTGTCATAAGACCTCCCAGCTCCTATATTCTACATCCCAGGTAATGAAGACATGCATCTTTATGCCTTCTTTACCACCCTGTCTCCCTTGCTGACACCTTTAGGGATCTGTGGACTTGTATATCAAGGTTGTTCCTCAGTATTCTCTAGGGATCTGCCATTCATGTTGTATATCCGTCCCTTATTGGATCTCCCAAAATGCATCACCTCTCAGGATTGAATTCCAATTTACCAGCTGATCAATTTACCACCTAAAGGTGTCAGCAAGGGAGACTGTAGCCTGACACCATCCTCCTCAACAACACCACTAATTTTTGTATCATCTGCAAACTTACTAATTATCATCTTGGATGTGAATGTAGAAGGTATAATGTATATAACAAACAGCAAGGGTTCCAGCACCATGCTTCAGTGAATACTTGGTGCCTGCAGTCTTGTCCAATAGCTAATCGTTTGTATCTTTGTGCCTACGGCTATAGTAACCTGATCTCAGGTGCTAAGCATAGACTCTTGTGGTGCAGTGGTAGTGTTCCTACCTTTGAGCCAGAATACCTGCATTCATGCCCCACCTGCTCCAGAGCAGTGTAATAACATTTCTGAACAGGTTGAATTGAAAACACCCCTGGTCACAGGCTTTCAATCACAAAAAGAATCTTACAGCATCACCCTTTCCCTCCTATATGGAAGCTAATTTTGGATCCAATTTTCCAATTTGCCTTGGATTCCGTGAGGTCTTATCTTTTGGACCAACCTTCCATGTGAGGCCATGTCAAAGGCCTTACTGACTTCCATGTAAACTAGCCTCATCAATATATTTAGTAATCTTTTCAAAACACTCAATTAAATTAGTCAAACAGGATCTCCCTCTCCCACAGGGAGGCAATGGCCTAGTGGTACTATTGCTGAACTCTTAACCCAGATACCCAGGTATTGTTCTGGGGATTTGAATCCTGGCATGGTAGATGGTGGAATTTGAAATCAATATATCTGGAATTAAGAGTCTGTGATGACCAGGAATCCATTGGTGATTGTTGGGAAAATCCATCTGGTTCACTAATGTCCTTCAGGGAAGGAAACTGCGGTCCTTACCTGATCTGGCCTACATGTGACTTCAGACCAACAGCCATGTGGTTGACTCTTAACTACACAACTAGGGATGGGCAATAAACCCTGATTATCCAGCAATGCCCTCATCCCATGAGTAAGAAAAATGAGTAAATAAAAATCTGTGCTCACTACCCCTGATCAATCCCGACCTTTCCAAGATTTGATTAATCGTGTCTCTCAGAATTATTTCCAATGATTTCCCTACCACTGACCATTAATTGAACTGGTCTGTAATTACCTAGCGTATACCTGCTGCTGTTCTTGAATAACAGGGTGGAGCGGATAGGTGGGAAGGAAGATGGACAGGTGAGACAGTTCAAGAGGGCAGTGCCGAATTGGAGTGTTGGATCTGGGGTGAGGTGGGGGGAGAGGAAATGGGGGGAGGGGAAACTGGTGAAATCAACATTGATATTTCCTGGCCCCTCTTTGCCCTGCTGACTTCTTTCTCCATGTAGTTGAAGAGGCTCCTCGGTTTATAATGCATTGTACATTACTTGACATATGCTTTCTTCTTTTCCTGTACAAAACTCTCAATATCCCCTGACATCCAGCATTCTCTTGACTTGCTGCCCTTACCCTTCACTCTTAGAAGAACATGCTAGTCCTGAATTCTCAATGTACTACTTTTAAAAGGGTCCCACCTTCCAAATGTAGACTTACCTGTGAGTAGCTGCTCCTAGTCTATGTATGCCAGATCCTTTCTAAAGATACTGAAATTGGCCCAATGTAGACATATAACTTCTGCACAATCTCTATTCCTTTTCGTAGTAACTGAAATTCAGAGTCCACTGACCCTCTGAAGAATATCCCACCCAGACCCATCCCCCTACCCTATTACTCTACATTTACAGAGAAAGTGAGGTCTGCAGATGCTGGAGATCAGAGCCGGAGATGTGTTGCTGGAAAAGCGCAGCAGGTCAGGCAGCATCCAGGGAACAGGAGAATTGACGTTTCGGGCATAAGCCCTTCTTCAGGAATCATTTCTACATTTACCCCTACTGATCCACCTAACCTAAACATCCTGAACACAATGTGAAGTTTAGTTTGGCCAATTCACCTAACCCTGCACATCCTTGGACTGTGGGAGGAAACTGGAGCACCCAGAGGAAATCCAAACAGACACAGTGAGAATGTGCAAACTCCACACTGATAGTCACCCAAGGCTGTGAGGCAGCACTGCTAACCATTGAGCCACCGTGGTCACTATCCCAAAAATGCTTGCCCACTGATTCTTCATCTTTTGCTGGTTTCATTCCCCAGGGTTAGGTCTAGCACTGTCCCATCTCTAGTAGGCCTATCTACATATTGGTGCAAAAAGCTGTCCTTGGTGCATTTTAAAAATTATATGCCATCTAATCCTTTAACACCAAGGAAATCCCAGTTAATTTTAACAAGGTTGAAATTCCCTATAACAATAACCCTGTTTCTCTCGCAGCTCTTTGTGATTTGTCTCCATATCTGCTCCTCTAATTCTGTCTTCTACAATTTCAATTTTACCTGCCTACTCTGATGTCCATATTAGAACATAAGAACCAGGAGCAGGGATAGGCAATTCAGCTGTGCGAGCCTACTGTGTCATTTATGGCTGAATTCCTCTCGGCCTTAACTCCACTTTCCGACCCATGGAAGACCTGTCAACCCATTGCTAATTTAAAAATCTGTCTCTCTCCTCCTCACATTTATTCAATGAACTGGCTTCATTGCACTCTGGGGTTGTGGATTCGACAGATTAATAAAGTAGAGAACACACTACTTTATCATCTGCTCTGTTTACCAGTGCTGTCACTGTCAATGATCTGTGCACATGTACATCAAGACTGAGTGCTTAGTGGCATGGCGTAAAGACAACAATCTCTCCATCAACATCAGCAGAATGATGGAACTGGCCACTGACTTCAGGAAGAGGCGAGGTGGATACTCCCCTGTCTGCATCAATGGTGATGAGGTGGAGACGATTAAAAGTGTCAAGTTCCTGGGGGTGGAGATCAACAATCTGTCCTGGTCCAACCCTGTCAACACAGCAGTCAAGAAAACACACCAATGCCTCTATTTTCTCAGGGGGCTAAGGAAATACAGCATATCCACAAGGACTCTTACCAATTTTTATAGATGCACCACAGAAAGCATTCTATTTGGACGCTTCATAGCATGGTTTGGCAAATGTTCTTCCCAAGACCACAAGAAACTACAGAGAGTTGTGAACACAGCCCCATGTCCATCACACAAACCAGCCTTCCTTCTATTGACTCCATCTATACTTCCCACTGCCTCAGGAAAGCAACCATAATAATCAAAGACCCCTCTCACACTAGTTCCACCTTCTTCCATCGGGCAGAAGATATAAAACTTTGTATACACATGCAAATAGATTCAAGAATATCTTCTTCCCCGCTACTATCAGACTTCTCAAATTTTAAATTTAATCCTGATCTCGCTCTTCGTGCACTTTCTCTGCAGCCATAACATTGTGTTCTTCACTCTGTTCTATTACTTAAAAATGTGCTGCTGGAAAAGCGCAGCAGGTCAGGCAGCATCAAATTGATGCTGCCTGACCTGCTGTGCTTTTCCAGCAACACATTTTTAAGCTCTGATCTCCAGCATCTGCAGTCCTCACTTTCTCCCACTCTGTTCTATTACCCTAATGACCTTTGTATCGTACGAACTGCCTGTACTGCATGCAAAACAATATTTTTCACTGTATCTAGATATATGTAACAATAATAAATCAAATCAAATCCCAATGTACCTGCACCCCTTTTATAATTGTACCCTGCCCTTTTTCAATTGTCTTTGTGTTCTTCTGACCAGCTCACACATCTTTGCATTGATTCTCTTATGCCTTCTATCTACCCACTGCACCAGCTTGTCAATATTCTTTGAAATTACATTTTACTGTCTTAAATAAACTAACCACAGATGATTATTAAGGCGTTATCATTAACAAGAGCCGCACAACTAGTGCAGTGCTTGTAATCATTACCAAGCTCAGCAAACTAAAGAGCTGCTTCTGACACATGCCATCCCAGACAGATTGTGAATGAAGTAGCGGGTTAATTCCTTTCCTCCTCATACAGGAACTAATGATCCTGTCACTGTTGTAGATTACTGTGAGATTGTTTGGATGTTTGAAAGCACACATTAGTCAGTATGACATTCCTGACATTGTAAAGAGTGGCAATTGCTCTTAATTCACAATGAAGAGTTCAGCCACTTCATAAACAATTGGGAAATTCAACACCAGACATAAGTTCCACACGTACAAAACAAACAAAGACCTGCAGATGCTGGAAATCTGAAAACAAACAGAAATTGCTGGAAAGTCTCAAAGGGTCTGGCAGCTTCTGTGGAGAGAAAGCAAACTTAATGTTTAAAGTTCAGTGACCCTTCTTGAAAACTTTTTCCCAGCAATTTCTATTTTAGTTTATCATTTCCATAGTCTTCCCAATAACTGGAAAAGCTGAAGCTGCAATGAAAACTGTCAAAGCAATCATCATGAAATTGAGCAAATTCAGCTCAGACTGCACAGTGCAATCCTCGAGTAGGGAGTATACCTTCTGAAAACATGGAAAGTAGTCCAGGCTAAAGACTCATGTCACAACACATCCAAACTACTACTTTAATAGTGAAAAAAATGCGGCTGAGGTCAGAAGGAGTAATACGTGTGAGTCAGAAAACAAAATGAAATAACAGAAAGCCAAACTTCACTTTTGACTGAACTGGCAAATCATTGCCCTAGATGAGCAGTGTGAGTGCTTGTTTAAAACATTTGGTGCACTCAAAAAAAGTCAGCCCAGACTGAAAACAAAAAATGCCAGAAATCACAGCAGGTCAGGCAGCATCCATGGAGAGGCAGCAAGCTAACGTTTTGAGAATGCTGACTCTTCATCACAAATCAACCTATGTGGCAACTTGAGGCTTGTGTGAAACAGTCATCACTTGAATTCTACAATGTGAAACATGAACAACCAGGCACTGTCGCTTTCGCAAATATCTATGTACAACTCAAGAAGCTGTGCTTGCATTGCAGGTGTTAGATCAAGAAGTCATGATCTAACCTGCTGTACAAAGTTGTAGATGGACCATTGAGTATCCTCAGCACAAAGGTTGATAGATTATTGGGTGTACAGGAAAAGGAAAAGACATTCGTGTGAGGCACTGGGTCCTGGTTCACATACACCAAAACCTAAAATGGTCATTTGTGTGTCCTTCCCTTCCCTACTATCCTTGATTTTCTTCAGTCCAACACTGGCAACAGTACTCTCAGCTAGCTTGAACCCTAACCCCCTAACCCCCTAACCATCAGTCCCAGAGATTTAGTGCAGAAAATTAGTGAATCAAATGGGTTTTACAATGCCAAGGCTATTCAATTTTCACCATGAGCCTAATGTGGAATTTGAACCCATGTCACTGAGCATTGCCTTGAGATTGTTTAATGATTAGCCCATTGATATTACCAATGGACTGTCTGTGGGGATATCATGGTGTTGTGAATTCCACTATAATACCACAACAACTCGTATTTATTTATATAACACACTTAATATAACAAAATGACTCATGTTTCTTCACAGGAGTGTAATAGAAAATTGCACACAAATAAAATGAAAAACCTGGTTAAAGATATGTTTTTTAAATGAGTGTCTTAATAGATGGTTAGCCATAAAGCAAAAAGGATCTACTTAGGGAGAGTACATTCCACAGATTTGAGAGTCCTCTGGTGTAGTGGTAGAGTCCCTATCTCTGGGCTCGATATCCTGGTTGAAGTCCAACTTGTTTCAGAGGTGTCATGATCCATACAAAAAGGTTGATTTAAAAATATCTATAGTTGTGAGTGCTGGAGTGAAGAAAATCAAGGACACAAGAGACAAGCTGAATGCAGAGCTCTCAGAAGGTTTAAGACTGAAATAGATTACAGGCATACGGAGGGGAGAGTCACACAAGTGGGAATTTTAGACTATGGTGTTTGTGAAGCAGGAGTCAGTGTCTCACATGAGCTTATAGCACGATCCCCATTTCCCCTTCTTCTTAAAAATCTGTCTTGTGTTGAATATACTCAATTATCCATCCACTCAATTTCAAAGAAAACATTTGCGGAATATGAGAATCACTCATCCAGCATTTGTTGCCCATCCTAATTGCGTCCAAGTGGCTTCCTAATGCCATTTCAGGGAGGCAGTTAAGAGGCAACCACATTGCTCTGAGCCTGAAGTCATATGTAGGTTAGATTCCTATTCCTACAGAGAAGTAGTGAATCACATGGACTTTTTACAACAATCATCAATGTTTAGCTTCGTAATTCTAGATCTTTATTCAATTAAAATTTCACCACCTGTCATGGTGGGACACAAACCAATACCCACAGAATACTAGCCCAGGCATTCTGAACCACTAGCTTAGTGACATTACCACAATGCTACTGCCTGATAGTAGCCATTAGCATAGAGTCATAGAAATAACAGCACGTAAAACAGACCTTTCAGTTCACCAGATATCCTAACCTAATCTAGTCCCGTTTGCCAGCACTTGGCCCAAATCCCTCTCAACCCTTCCCATTCATATACCAATCCAGATGCCTTTTAAATGCTGTAATTGTACCAGCCTCCACCACTTTCTCTGGCAGCTCATTCCATACACGCACCACCCTCAGTGTGAAAAAGTTGCCCCTTTTAAACGTTTCCCTTCTCACCCTGAACCTATGACCTCTAGTTCTGGACTCTTCCACCTCAGGGAAAAGACCGTGTCTATTTGTCCTATCCATGTTCCTCATGATTTTATAAACATCTATATGGTCACTCCGAAGCCTCCTACACTCCAGTGAAACAACCCCAGCCTATTCAGCCTCTCGCTATGGTTCAAAGCCTCCAATCCTGGAGGGAGGTATTAAGGTACCAATAAAATAAAGAAAGAGAAGCAAAATAGAGACAAAAATTTTGGTCTCATCTTACACTATCCTACTCAGCATTTCTGTGAAATCCACGATTCAAAACCATCTTCTGCTTGATTCAATTAAAAAGAAGCTTAAGAAAACACAATTTATCCTTGACTGGAATCTGGTTACATGAATCCTATTGACAGACAAATTGAAATGTAGACTTTGTGTGAACTATCCTGCAGTAAATTTGTAACCATTTTCAAGAAGTTTCCAGGTACATTTTGTGATTCTATATTTACGATTCTATTTTGAAAGTTGGGGTTCAAAGCATAGTTGGTTTAGTGGTAGGGTTCTTGTGGTACAGTGGTAGTGTCCCTACCTCTGATCTAGGAAGAAATGGGGTTCAAATCCAACCTGGTGCAATATCTCAAAACAGATTGATCAGAAAATATCATTATTTCAGTAGTGCAGGAAAAGTAGAAAATTGTGATGTTATTTGGAAGAAAAGTGTAAAACATTTTTATTCGGAATAAGGAAAATATAAGACTGAAAGGGTGTAGGTGAATTTCATATGAAAAAGCCAATTAATTCCAAGAGTTCAGGTGTAACCAGCAGAATATTTTCCTATTTATTCAAAGCTCTCTGTCATAGCCAAGGTGTTGGGTTGGTGTCCGGAACGATTGTGAGGAACCTCTTGTTCTCCTGGAGACTGAGATCGTGGACGGTCGGGTGGCAGCAACAGGAAGTGAGAGTTTCGGAGCTGAGGTTTGTTTGTTTTTCTTTAAAAGTATAAATATTTTAAAACTTTGAACCGTCCTGTTTAATTTCTCAGCTGGATGTACCTTTTGTGTTTGTCTCTAAACCTCTTCCCTCATTTGGTGCCTGGCTCGGTCCGTCAGTGTCAACAATCCCCTTTTTACCACCACATTTTAAATATAAACTATTCATTATTTATTTACTTTAGGCCGCTTTCTATCTGAAAATATTTACAATCTCGTGTTTTACACAATGATTGGTAAAACCAACCAGGGGTGAGACTAGTTTCTTAAGTAATTAACTATTTTGTGATTATCATCCAGGGGGAAAAAACCCTCAATATTTTATATTTCTGGTTCATTTCCCTGTCATTAATAATTTGACGTTAAAAGTACACGACTCTGTTCCATTTTTCATTGAGACAGTGGCTGATCTGAGACCCAACTCCATGTTATACATAAGGACCCTCACCAGCTTTTACAGAGGCCATGATTTGGAGTTGCTGGTGTTGGACTGGGGTGGACAAACTTAGCCTGGTGTTGTATGATTTTTTATCATCCAGTAGGTTTATTTGGAGGCGCTAAGGTGCTTCGAAAGCTAGTGCCTCCATATAAAACCTGTTGGACTCTAACCTGGGGTTGTGTGACTTTTAACTTTTTACAGATGCACCATTGAAAGCATACTGTCTGGTTGCATTACGGCCTGGTATGGCAACTGCTCTGCCCTACAGAGGGTGATGTGCACAGGGCAGACCGTCATAAAGCAAACCTTCCATCCATGGACTCCATTTACATGGCTCGCTGCCATGGAAAGGCTGCCAACATCATCAAAGACCCATCCCACCCCAATAATGATCTCCTACAGCCTTTCCTGGCAGGCAAAAGATACAGAAGCCTGAACGTACTGACCAGTAGGTTCAGGGACAGCTTCTTCCTGGCTGTTCTTGTACTATTGAGTGCAGCTATAGGGAGAGGCTGAACAGGCTGGGGCTGTTTTGCCTGGAACATTGGAGGCTGAGGGGTGACCTTATAGAGGTTTACAAAATTATGAGGGGCATGGATAGGATAAATAGATAAAGTCTTTTCTATGGGGGGGGGGGGGGGGAGTCCAGAACTAGAGGGCATAGGTTTAGGGTGAGAGGGGAAAGATAGAAAAGAGAACTAAGGAGCACCTTTTTCATGCAGAGAGTTGAACGTGTATGGAATAAGCTGCCAGAGGAAGTGGTGGAGACTAGTACAATTACAACATTTAAAAGGCATTTGGATGGGTATATGAATAGGAAGGGTTTGGCGGGATATGGGCTGTGTGCTGGCAGGTGGGACTAAATTGGGTTGGGATATCTGATCGGCATGGATGGGTTGGACTGAAGGATCCGTTTCCATGCTGTACATCTGTGAATCTATGACTGTCTGGCCTCAAATAATGCTGACCTTGCTAATGTTCATCTCTCTTGTAAGCCCTGTGCAATGTAACCTGTATGCCTCCGTCTAAATCTTTTTGTTCTGTACATCCTTGCTTACTATGATTTGTCATTACAACTCGTGAACAAAGCTTTTCATGGTATTTCAATACAACTGACAATAAATATATCAATTATTCTGTCAATAAACCAATAAAAAATTGAGTGAGCAAAGACCTGGCAAATTTGTTTTTTTTTCTTTCACACATGGGATGTGGGCGTCGCTGGCTGGGACAGCATTTATTGCCTAGTTGCTGTTAGGAAGGTGGAGGTGAGATACCTTCTTTAAGTAGACCCACAATATCCTTAGGGAATTCTGGGATTATGTCCCAGCAACATTGAAGGAACGATGATATATTTCCATGTCAGGATGGTGATTGGCTCAGAATGGGACTTGCAGGGGGTGGTGTTCCAATGTAACTGCTGCCCTGGTCCTTGGTTGGGAGTGGTTTTGCACTTGGAAAATGCTGTCTCAGGATCTTTGATGAATATCTGCAGTGCATCTTGTCGGTAGTAGAAATTTGATATTCAAAGTACAATGTGGAAAAGTGTGAAATTGTCTATGTTTGCAGAACAAAAAAAACGCATATCTGAATGTTCAGAACTTGGATGCAGAGAGCTCTGGGTGTTCCGGTGCATGAATCTCAAAAGGCTAGTATGCAGTTATAATAAGCCATTTAGGAAAGTTAATAGAATGTTATGGATTATTGCAAGGGGAATTGAATGCAAAAATAGGGAGGTTATGCTTCGGTTATACAGGCGTTGGTAAAAGTTGAAATGTGTGGTGCTGGAAAAGCACAGCAGGTCAGGCAGCATCCCAGGAGTGGGACAGTTGACCTGCATAAGCCCTTCATCAGGAATGGGGTGGAGAAAGGGGGTTGAGGGATAAATAAGAGGGTGAGGTTGTGGGGGAAGGTAGGTGGGATTGCGATAGGTAGAAGGGGATAGTGATAGGTCAGAGGGGAAGGTGGAGCAGATAGGTGGGAAGGAAGGTGGACAGGTAGGACAGTTCAAGAGGGCGGTGCCGAGTTGGAGGGTTGGATCTGGGATGAGGTAGGGGAAGGGGAAGCAAGTAAATTGGTGATGTTGATGTTGATCCTGTGTGGTTGAAGAGTCCAAAGGTGGAAGATGAAGCGTTCTTCCTCCAGGCTAGGATTTGACAGTGGAGGAGGCCCAGAACTTGCATGTCCTTGGAGGAGTGGGAGGGGGAGTTGAAGTAGTTAGCCACAGGGTGGTGAGGTTGGTTGGCGCAAATGTCCCAGAGATGTTATCTGAAACATTCCATGAGTTGGTGTCCTGTCTCCCCAGTATGCAGGAGACCACATTGAGAGCAATGGAAATAGCAGATGAGGTGTTCAGATGTGCAGGAAAATCTCTGCCAGATGATGTGGAAGGATCCTTGGGGCCTTGGATGGAGTTGAAGAGGGAGGTGTGGGCTCAGGTTTTACGCCTCTTGTGGTGGCAGGGAAAGATGCTGAGAGTGGAGGGTGGGGGCCGTGGACCTAATGAAGGAGTCATGGAGGGAATGGTCTCTGTGGATAGGGGTTGGGGGGGGGGGGGGCGGAATATATCCTTGGTGGGTGTGATCTGACTGTAGGTGGCAGAAATGGCAGGTGATGATGCATTGTATCAGAGGTTGGTGGGGTGGAAGGTGAGGACAGGGAGGTTCTGTTCTTGTTGAGGTTGAAGGGGCGGGGTTCAAGGGTGGAGGTGCGGGAAGTGGAGGAGATGTGCTGGAGGGCATTGTTGATCACGTGGAAGGGGAAATGGTAGTTCTTGAAGTTGGAGGCCGTCTGGGATGTCCTGGGGTGGAATTGCTCCTCCTGGGAGCAGATACTACGGAGGCGGAGGAATTGGGAATTGCTTTTTGGATGCTGCCTGACTTGCTGTGCTTTTCCAGCGCCACACTTTTTGACTCTGATTCTTCAGCATCTGCAGTTCTCACAATCTCCTAGGCATTGGTAAGACCACATCTGCAGTATTGTGTATCCAAAAACACGACGACTTCCATCTCGAAGTACAAGGGCAGCAGATATATGGGAACGCCACCACCTTCAAGAGGTGGTGTTCCCATATACAACTAACCGTCCTGACTTGGAAATATATCGCCGTTCCTTTGCTGTCCCTGGGTCAAAATCCTGGAATTTCCTCCCTAATAGCATTGTGGGTCAATCCACAGCACATGAACTGTAATGGTTCAAGAAGGCAGCTCACCCCCACCATCTCAAGGGTGAACTAGGGATGGGTAATTAAACATGGCCAGTGACACTTTCATCCCGCAAATGAATACATTTTAAAAAAAAGAACAAAAGTAATGGTCACTGTACTTATGGAAGTGTCTTGGTCACTCAACTAAAGGCAGAATACTGCAGATGCTGGAAATCTGAATGCTGGAGAAACACAGCAGGTCGGGCAGCTTTTCTGGCGAGAGAAACAGTTAATGTTTTGAGTTCCCTCAGCAATTTCTGTTTTGGTTTGTTTCGGATCTCCAGCATCCATACTCCTTACTTCCATATTATCCACCATTGCCCTAAACCCCTTTTAATGTGCTTGAATAGTAACAAGTCTATCATTCTCAATTTAAACTTAACAATGTAACTGGCACCAGTTGTTTAGAATAGAGAAATGAACGATCAAACTTTTTTTTTAATGCTAAAGGTCAAATAT